>NC_060272.1:86633640-86835949 GCF_021613505.1 Equus quagga
ACTGTAGACTATAGACTACAACAAGACTGTAGACTATAGACTATAACGAGACTGTAGACTGTAGACTATAACAAGACTGTAGACTATAGACTACAACAAGACTGTAGACTATAGACTATAACGAGACTGTAGACTATAGACTACAACGAGACTGTAGACTGTAGACTACAACGAGGCTGTAGACTGTAGACTATAATGAGACTGTAGACTGTAGACTACAACGAGACTGTAGACTGTAGACTATAACGAGACTGTAGACTATAGACTACAACAAGAGGGCTTATTTTTGGCCCTCTCCAGACTCAGGGCAGGCGATCAGTCTGGTGAGTCACTGTGGTGTAGGTCTGGGCTGTGGGAAGTTCACGGCACTGAGGTTACACTGCTGGTCAGTAAAACACACTTTCTTTCTCCCTATTTTTGATATATTTTATGATTGACATATTCCATGGGTCTGCTGTTATTTCAATCCTTCTCGCTTTTTAGGTGTCTTATTTATTCTCCCTTATGCAGACCCTGTCATCTATTTACATTGCTATTGACTGAACGTTTCTGTCCTCCCAAAATTTATATGTTGAAATCTAACCCCCAATGTGATGGTATTAGGAGGTGGGGCCTTTGGGAGGTGATTAGGTCGTGAGGGTGAAGTCCTCATAAATGGGATTAGTGCCCTTAGCAAAGAGACCCCAGGGAGCTCCCTAGCCCCCTCCACCATATGAGGTTACAGTGGGAAGACAGCCATCTACGAAGCAGGTCCTCACCAGACACTGAATCTCATAGCACTTTGATAGTGGATTTTCCGGCCTCCAGAACAGGAAGAAATAATTTTCTGTTGTTTGTAAACCATCCAGTCTATGGTGTTCTGTTATAGCAGCATGAACAGACTCAGACACACATGTGCACGGTTGTCACATGGCAACACCGATGTGACACAGGCAAAGGCCACAGCTTCTTTAATGTGCTAAAGGACACAACATAGGACAAACTGAGGGCTGTGCAGAGAGGCCATGGCAACAGCTTCCCCAATTGTTCGTAAAGCTCCCTGATTTCAAGTCCCCAAGAAGCTTTACAATGGCCAAAAACATCAAGGGATAAGCGTAAGGAACATCATGGGACAAGGGTAAGAACCATCATGAGATAAGGGTAGGGAATATCATGGGATAAGAGTAAAGGACATCATGGGCTAAGGGTAAGGACCATCATGGAATAAGGGTCAGGACCATCATGGGATAAGGGTAAGGGCCATCAAGGGATAAGGGTCAGGGCCATCATGGGATAAGGGTAAGGGCCATCATGGGATAAGGGTCAGGGCCATCATGGGATAAGGTTCAGGACCATCATGGGATAAGGGTAAGGGCCATCATGGGATAAGGGTAAGGGCCATCATGGGATAAGGGTCAGGACCATCATGGGATAAGGGTAAGGGCCATCAAGGGATAAGGGTAAGGGCCATCATGGAATAAGGGTCAGGACCATCATGGGATAAGGTTCAGGACCATCATGGGATAAGATTCAGGGCCATCATGGCATAAGGGTAAGGGCCATTATGGGATAAGGGTCAGGACCATCATGGGATAAGGGTCAGGAACATCTAGGGTAAGGGTAAGGACCATCATTGGATAAGGATAAGAACCATCATTGGATAAGGATAAGGACCATCACTGGATAAGGGTGAGGACTCTGTGGGGCCATGGAAGAGGCTGGCCTTCCTCACTCTCAAGGGAGGGATCATATCCTCCTGGACCTTATACTGTATTCTCCTAGGATGGCATGTTTACATCTGACAATCAGCAAAAGTGACTTTACTATAAGGGGGAAGGCTGCTTGAGGAGGACTAATGCTCTCAGTGGCCAGCTCATTAGTGAATACTTTTTAACTATGGTGATTCCCTATGTAACCTCATAGCCTTAGAAACTTGGATAGTAAATACCTGAATAATGAGGACCACCCACACAGAAAACTGATTGATTGATTGATTGATTGATGGATTGATAAGCATTAGTAGGCCTGAAATGTCTCAATGCCCTTGACCCCTAGCGACCACTGCCAACATTGAAAGGTACTCCCTTCAGAGAGCTGTGCGTCGAGCGCCTCCGTTGGACTGTGTGAACAGCACTTTATCATTATGGTGGCTTATAAGGAACGGAAACAACGTGTTTCTGAGTAAGTCTTCCTCTTGCGCAATTTTGGAAAATTATTTTTGGGAATTCAATGCCAGGTAAATAACTTGTCAAACATGTTTTTCACCATTCAGAACTATTTCATAATTCTCCATTTTTCTAACTTTCACTGTGGGAGGCAGCGAGGAGGAGAGTCTGTGAAAGGAGAAAAATAATCATTTTTCCCATTTGTTTTCCTGGACTTTCAGGTCTGTCATCCAGTTGAGCAGCCCTCAACTTTCTCTCTCCCCGCCTCCTCATTCTGTGTCCTCTGTTCTCAGGGCCAGAGGTTCCAAGATCTGCTTCCGGCCTCTTCTCCCGAGCAGCCGAAGACCGTCAGCGCTTTCGCCTCAGGTCTTGTTCCGCCTCTGCTGCCATCAACAGACACCGTCATTCCAGGGCAGTAACAGAAGCCTTGGTAACGCCCTGAAAACCAGCTTTGCCTTTGTCACACCTTCCATGTCCGTCCAACTTTGTCAAGTCTGGTTGACTTCTACATTGCTCATCTCTTCTGTAAGGTTTGCAAAGTCCTTCTCCCTTCTCAGAAAACCACAACTTGTCAAAAAGAAGCATACCTGAAGCCCTGGAAGGTCAAGTTCAATTTCCATTAGAAACAGACGCCTCATGGTGTTTAAGCAGAGGCTAAACCTGAGTGAATCAGGGCTTCCACCCCAGCTTTTCACACTGTGACACTTGAACCCACCAACGCTCCCAGCCCCAGAGCAGCTGTCAGATGCACTGGGATTTCTGCTACTGGCCAGACCCAAATCTACACCAGAGCCTTGTGGCCCCACAGCAGTGGGCGTTTACACAAACTCACACACACATGTGACAAGCATGTGTGCATGTGCACACACACAGAATGAAGGCTGGGGTCTCCAAATTTTTTAATTTATCCTATTTTAGTCTAAAATTTTTAAAGTTCTCTTTGCATGGCTACTGCATAGACATTGACTGCTAATAAATTAATTCTTTCTCTTCAGTCCAGCAAAGGAATTCTAGTTAAGCTGTACTGAATATTAACATGAGTACACACGCACACACAAATTTAGGTAATATTTAGAGCAAAGCCAAATATTCATATAATAAAAAATTACCCTCTGATGGCAAACAACATATTTTTCCACTGCTGGAAGTGATAGAGGGCATTTTCCTCCCTGACTTTTGCTGATCCACTGTACAAGGATTTCTGTTTTCCTGAACAAAAGCTTTTTTCCTTGTCCTTGCTCTTCAAGATAAGGCAGTTTGCGTACAGCTAAAGACAGAAGCAGCCGCTTGTTTCTTGTGTGTCTGCACAAACACCGTCCCCTGGTCACTAGGATCTTCCTTCTCCGTTTCTCCCTTGGTGGAGTCAACTGCCAGTGGGCACGTGGCCTGGCTTCATGGAGGAAGATGAAGCACGGCAGATAAATTGCAGCATTATCACTGGTGTGCCCAGAGGCCCAGGAAACTAGGCATCTGCACATTGCAAAGTAAATATGCTTAGCAGCCCTTTGAGTCAGCAGCAGTGGGAGCAGCCCACGCCATGCTGAGGGCACCTCGGGTGGTGCCGATCTTTAATTTCCAGGGTTAGCCAGCTCTCAGTTATGGCAGTGGTTTATCCCGCTAGGGAGAGCCAAGCCCTCTTCTCCTTTTTCTCCCCCCACTGCTTGATGCTTCGCTTCACTCTCACGCTGTGTTCCCGCCTCCCCAGCAGAGGACCTGAAGCCATCCAGTCTTGCTGCTGCCGCACCCCATCACTTAGCTTACTCCTGCATTTCTTCCTTTCCGTAGTGTTTATGCACCCTTTTTCCCATGGGCATCGCTTTGCAATTGTTCTTACTTTGCTTAGTGGATATCTAGTTTATATGAAAAAAAATGATCACAGACAGAAAAGCGTTTGATATGTGTTATCTCAGTTGTCCACCGACTGTTACCTACATGCCTCCCTGAGATAGGTTAGAATTCTGCCTATTCTATGAATGCGCACTTTCCAGAGTGAGATCAAATGATTTCTCCGGGTTCATATAAAGAGAAAGTGGCAGAGTCAGGTCACAAACCCATCCTTATTCCAAATCCAGTGCCCTTTCTATTACACAATGCTCTACTTCTTTTTTTTAATTAAGGTGAAATTCATGTTAACATAAAATTAACCATTTTAAAGTGTAAAATTCAGTGGCATTTCGTACATGCACAATGTTGAGCAACTACCACATTTGTCAAGTTCTAAAACATTTTCATCACCCCAAACCACTACGGCAACAACTAGTCTGATTTCTGACTCTCTTGTTACCTATGCTGGATATTTCATATAAACAGTATCATACAATATGTGACCTTGATGTATGGTTTATTTAATTTAGCATAATTTTTGGAGGTTCCCCTACATTGCAGAATGTATCAGTACTTTGTTTCTTTATATGATTGAATAATATCCCATTGTATGTAGACACGCAACTTGTTTGCCCATTCTTCCATCAACGGACATTTGGGTTGTTTCTACCTTGTGGCTCTTGTGAATAATGCTGCCATGAACACGCATGTACGTGTACTTGTTTGAGTCCCTGTTTTCAGAACTTTTGGGTATATACTTAGAAGTGGAGTTACTGGATTATATGGTAATTCTATTCTCAACTTTTAGAGGAATCATCAAACTATTTTCCACAGTGGCTGAACCATTTTACATTCTCATCAGCGATGAAAGAGGTCTCCAATTTCTCCACATACTCTCCAAAACTAGTTATTTACCTCTCTTTAATTTTTTCGTTATAGCTTTTCTAGTGGGTGTGAAGTGGTATCTCATATGGTTTTGATGTGCGTTTCCCTAACGACTAGTGGTATTGAGTATCTTTGTCTGTGACGGTTGGTCATTTATACATCTTCTTTGAAGAACTGTCTATTCAGATCCTTTGCCCCTTTTGTAACTGGATTATTTGCATTTTGCTTGTTGAGATGTAGGAGATCTTTATATTCTGAATACTAGACCCTTATCAAATATATGATTTAAAAATATTTCCTCCCGGGGCTGGCCCCGTGGCCGAGTGGTTAAGTTCGCGCGCTCCGCTGCAGGCGGCCCAGTGTTTCGTCGGTTCAAATCCTGGGCGCGGACATGGCACTGCTCATCAAACCATGCTGAGGCAGCGTCCCACATGCCACAACTAGAGGAACCCACAACGAAGAATACACAACTATGTACCGGGGGGCTTTGGGGAGAAAAAGGAAAAAATAAAATCTTTAAAAAAAATAAATAAAAAAAAATATATTTCCTCCCATTCTCTAGGTCGCCCTTTCACTTTCTTGATAATGTCCTTTGATGTGCAAAAGTTTTTAATTTTGAAGAAGTCCAGTTATCCATTTTTTCTTTTTTGTTCATGCTTTTGGTGTCATTTTACTTCTTTTGTACCCAAAGTACCTAGATTAGCACTATATACCTGGTAGGAAGCCAGTAAATGTTTGTCGAATGGTTTCCCGTACCATGTGGCTGAAGAGAATGATCTCTAACTTCTCGTCCAGCTCAAATATGCTAGGACTCTAAGGCTGTTTGCAATCATATTCCGGACCATTTCATAATTTCCCCCAAACCAATAGATTGTTTCTCACTAGACTCTTAGAAAAATCATAAAGATACAAATTAGTTTTGGCATACATCTTTTTTTGCATATTTACATGGTATGTATGTATTTTACATGTTTTACGTGGTACAGGTGTTCCTTTCTAAGAAAGAAATGGCACGTTGCTAGTCTTCTGCTCGAGAGTGTTCAGCGTCTTTTCTGTTGTTCTTGGCTACTCAACAGCTCTGACCTCCTTTTGAAAATACAGACCTTCCAGTACATTTTTCTCAGGCATAAATCATGAGCGGGAGGGAGGAAGCTGAACATTTAATTGTGTTATAATTGCTCTTGAACTGCTACACCAACTCGACTTCTTATTCCCAAGGAAATGATACCATTTCAATCTTTCTATGGTGATTTATGGCTACACTTTGCAGGAAACTCATTTATGTGGCTAATAAATCCAAGACGAATTTCCCAGGTACATGACAGAGAGGGCTGTCAACCTTTGCTTTGTCCTTTGTGATTGCCCATCCTCGAGCGGATGGCATGGACAACTCTTACTGCCAAGAGCAAGCCCTACCCTCCATTGCACCATCACCTCCCACCTCCTCCAGCTCCTAATCAAAGCTTCACAAGAGTTTCCAGCACAATGCTTATGCAGATCGTGGCTAAACATGGTTTACATCCAGCGCCTTCTGATCTATTCTCCAGTTTGGAATGCCCACATTCAAAGCTGCCCCTTCTTTAAAAAGTGATTTCTCGGGGCTGGCCCCGTGGCCTAGTGGTTAAGTTCGCGCGCTCCGCTGCAGGCGGCCCAGTGTTTCGTTGGTTCGAATCCTGGGCGCGGACATGGCACTGCTCATCAGACCACGCTGAGGCAGCGTCCCACATGCCACAACTAGAAGAACCCACAACGAAGAATACACAACTATGTACCGGGGGGCTTTGGGGAGAAAAAGGAAAAAATAAAATCTTTAAAAAAAAAAAAAAAGTGATTTCTCAATTATTTGTGCAAACTAATTCAAATAATATATTGATATATCTTCTAGGGGAGAGAAATACACTTTGCATAACTACCATCCCCTCTGAAATAACGAGAAAAAAATACTCCTCAGGTAGAAAAACTCCTCTGGGGAAAATATGAGAAATAGTGGTGCTGTAAAGCATTGCATTTGAGAGATGCAAAGCCAGATCTAACGAAATATTTCGCAAAATCATAATTATTAGTTCCTTAGGAAATAGAGGCTCTCTTATAAATACTGAATTTATTATTATTTATTAGACCTGGACCAATCACATTTTAATGACGGTAGAGGGATATCTAATCTCAAAAAAGAAAACATACAAAACCTTAAAACATACAAGCAAAAAAACCCCTTTGTACCTAAGTTTCCTCCTCTATAAAAAAGGGGTTAATGATAGTATCTATTGCATGGGGTTGTTGAGGGCATTAAATAAGTGACTGTGTACAACACGTTTAAAACAGCGACAAGCACATAAATTTTGGCTATTTTTTAATGCCTTATCTTAGTAATATAATGGATAGAGTAGAAAAATGGAGACAGGAGATGGCTCTTTTGAACTGTGGCTCTTCTTTCTTCCTCCTCTCTGTTCTTTCTTCTGGACACAACTTCTTTTTCATTCCCTCCCTTCACTTGTGTGTGCATGTGTGTGCGTGTGTGCATGTGCACCAGCTCCTGTGCACATGCATGCCCTGGTGATGGAGTGAGTACTGTGATTCTGACGGCCATGTATGATCAGAGGGGCCGGAGACTAGACATACTAGAATTCACAGCCAGTTCAATCAGCAACAACCAGGAAGTCACCCTCCTTAAAATCCATCGTAGTACTCCACCCTTGTCTCTATCCTAGAACCTCCCACGTGGTTCTGACCTGCTCACTGTGTCTCTCCACACCCATCCTTACCCCACCCCCACCAGACTGAGATGAAGACCCTGTTTTATACCTTCTGGTATCTCAGACCCAAGCAACCACACCAATGTTGGCTGGTTGATCAAATGCAACAAGCAAATGAGAAGAACTGTCCTGAAATAGGCTACTGTGACTGAAGCAAAAAATCACCACCAGTCACACTCCCTGGAGGAATCCCTTAATGCCTGGAAAGCACAGCTTCCCCAGCTTTGCACAGAATCAGACTCCCAACTTACCAAACCGGACATGGTATAGCACTGGAATATTAGAGAAATTATATATTTTTATGAAATAAAAGAGTTATAATGGGCCTTAGAAGTCTCAATTCCTTTTATAAAAGGAGAATATAAGGCCCAGAGAGATTAAGGGCTTTGCTTAAAGTCACACAGCAAGTTACCCTGAGAGCTGGAAACAGAACCTGTAGTATCACCATTCATCTGACTGAACATCTTCTCTCCCATTACAGGCTTTAGTAAGCGTCTTCTATTTTTAGAACTGGCCTTCCCAAGGCACAATCCTTATGTTTTTCCTCATCTGCAAAAATCCTCAACCAACCAACTTGTCAAATTACTATGACATTTACACCACGCAGTCAACAAAGGAAAATTGAACAGTAACTTACAAGTAGGAGAGCATGCTGGTTGACCAATTATCCTTTTTTTTTAAGCAGAAATAATGAAAACTGCTTGCATTTTGATGAAGGAATTGGAGCTGTAAAAATCCAGGCATCCTTGTGGATTTAATGAAGTCAAGAGGAGCATTGGTAACAACAGTAACAAAAATCTGAGACTTCAATAGGTGTCTGGCCCACTCTCAGTCACAGGAAACGTTGCCCTTTGGAGATAGGGTGCCAGACTTAGATAAAAGCATGGGGCACCTGGTTAAATTTGAACTCCAGGTAACAAGCAAATAACTTTTAGTCCCAAATATTGCATAGGACACACTTATACTAAAACGTTATCCATCATTTACCTGGAATTTGAACTTACCTGGGCATCAGGTATTTCACCAGCAGCGATATTTGAGGGAAATTGGCACTTCACCCAGGTGGGCTACAGCCCCCTCTTAATTCCCTGTGCCTGGTCACATGGTACTCTCCAGAGACAGTTCCATGGAACAAACACAGAGTTTCAGGAAGGAAAACCCTAGAGTGATTAGGGCAGAATAAGGTACCTGCTTGTCACCAGATCAGCTCTCCCGTCCCAGGCGGCCAATGGGGAGACAGACGAACACTCCATCCATCCTGCTTCCCAGGGGAACGCTCGCTGCACAAGACGTGCGCTGCTTTATGCCACAGATGAGTTCCTGAATGGAGGACAAATGAGATCACATTTTACCTGGGATAGGAGAATGTCTTTATTCAAAACAACCCTGGAAATAAACTCTCTCTCACACACACACACACACACACACACACAAAGACACACACACTAAACCCCACCTTCCCTTGCTGCGAAGCCCCCTCTAATTAAAACTATGCTACATTTCCACCACAGTTTTTCTGAAACTGAGATATATATATGTGTGATTAACATACATATATGCATATGTCTTAATCACAGCCTGGCACAAAAGACCACAAGTATTTTTAACTGTTTTCAATTAAAAAAATCTGCATTCCCTTCTCACGGCTCACTTCCATGGAGCATTCCAGCGCCACCTGCTTCTGGTTAAGCAGAGTTGCCCAATTTTTCCCCTTAAACTGGGTTCAATTTAATTATGGCTTTTGTTTTAACCCACACCACTTAGTGGCTAAGGCAACGACAGAAACCGAAAGAACCAAAAGAAGCTGGCATCAAGTTTTATTTCAAATAATTTGAGAAGTATCTTCATATATTCGTCATCCCTGTAATACTGCCAACTGTGACATTAAAGATTCTCCAGGGAAAACATCCCTGTTCTGACCACTCACAGACCCATCACTATCATGCCTTCCCTTTGGAAACTTGAAAGGACCCGCAGAGCTCTCAAGATACTTTAAATCAGGGTCTGGCTCTTCCTGATTGCTTATGAATTACATCAGAACTATCGAAAATCCATGGCAAAGACACAGTGGAAATACCCTTATGCATGCAGCTGGTTAATACTCATGGATTATTCATGAAGCACCACCATTCCAAATTGGTCTAAAGGAAACAACAGGACAAAGGACTCAGCAACTAGCTTGACTAACTGGAAATCCGAGCAGATGAAGTTAGTGTAGTCATCAGAACTAAGGCCCTCATCAGATCTGATTTCCGATGAGTTTCAGCTGAATCTGAGCAGCAAATACAAAGCAGCTGTTATAGCTGTACTACGATGGCAGGAGCCAGGGGAGAACCATTCCTTCAGATCTCTGGATCTTGGGTAGTAAAGGACACTCAGTGACATGCCCTCAAAAACTCATGCATATGAGCTCAGTGCATGGCTCTCAATGGGCAGCCACCTCATTTTCAGAAGGGCCAAAAACTGGGAACAAGGCAATATATGCACATCCGAGGGCAGGTCCCAACAGAACCTTGAAGGGCTTTCTCACGGGTGTTGGTAAGGCTAAGCATCGAAGTCAGCGTGTGGCTTCTGGGTCACTGCCTTATTTCAAATCTAAGCTGGGATTTAGTGTCCTCTTGTTACAGAAGGAGGCTGAGATACACAGAGAGGTGATGGCCTCTGTCAGAGGAAGGTGCAGCTGTGGCACATACTCCTGAGGCCATAAAGAAGAGCGTAGAGTTTGGGATCAGAACTCAAATACCAACTCTCAAACCAGGGTCCAATGTGGAGGGAGCCACTGAATGCCAACACAGATGTTAATGGTTCTGGGTTCTCCTAGCCAGAAACTGAGTGGAGAGTTATCTTGAAAGGCAGGAGAGAGGATAAGACAAAGAGCTAGAGAAGATAAAAACAAGGGAGAGAGAAAGAAGGAGACCCCTAGCTCAAAGTGGGGAGAGATGTAAAATCACACAGATGTGTTTCTAAGGGAGTGTGTTATTGCTGTAGATGCCATCTACAGCAGACGTAAAGATGCACCCTTCTTTCAGTGAAGGACGCATTGTCTCAGCCACTGAGAGTGCTATGGGCACAAAGGCTTCACCGTCAGCCCCTCCCAGGACTGCCTCAGCTGCAGAAGCCCACCTGGCCCACAGTCAGACCTTTTCCTGAGTGGCCTGTAGCCAATTACTGATTCATCTCAGCCCAACTCAGGGCAACTCTGAAGGGCCATTCTGGTTTCAGAGCTCCTGTGGAGTCACCTGAGGCTGCCACACGCCTTCTTCTGCCCCCTCCTGATTCCTTTCCTCCCTCACAGCATCCCCCCTCCCAAGGGCATTCCTTCATAAACATCCCACGCACTGGACTCCCTCACAGGATCTGCCTCCCAACCTGCAGCACCATCGATGCCTGGGTTTCCTTGACAACTTTCTAGGGTAAACTTGCTAAATCTCCCGCGGAACCATTGGATGATGCTTGGACAATTAATTTCTCATGCCTGAAAAATAATCCTCAGAAAACTCACATCATCAATTTGTTAAGGCATTGACTCAAAAACATATGTTTCTTGGATATGAGAATTATCAACACTAGGAGGAACAGTTATCAAACAAAAAAGAAGCAGCACAGAGAGCCAGCAAGGACAAATTTGGTGAAGGGGGAGCCCTGTTGGGGTTTTGTTTCCAGTTGTATGAATTGTTTGGGTCATGGAGACCTGACTGAATAATGGGGATCTTTCATAGATCACTTTAGTTAAAAGACAGGATGAAGGATACTGTTCAGATATTGTTTGCCATGAATCACCCTTTATCTCCACTCAGAGGACAGAGAAAGAGGGACCTATGTTTTAAGATAAGGGCAGAACCTCCCCCCTCCCATATTCTCTTGAAAGTACAACCCTGAGCACTAACTTAGGGCTCACCCTGAGTTTTGAGCAGGTCAGCCCCTCATTTGCACAGATCTCTCGTAGCAAGTTCCAGGTGGAGCTTCCTTGACCATTGACCAATGTGCATAGCCATGGAAGAGGCAATGCTTCGTCTCTGAGCTTGAACCTGCTCTCGCCTATTAGCTACTAGCCAGAACATAGGCTCAGGAGCCTGATTTTGAAGTAACAGGGACTCCTGAAGACCGTTGGTAGACAAGCTGAGGACCCCTGAAATTAGAACAACTCTAGAATCTAAGGTGCTCCCTATGTTCAGACACTGAGGTTGGCATCAGTGGAAAACTGAGACACTAGGAGAGACCAAAATTTGACACTTGTTCTTGAAAGTATTCCAGCGTCTCTGGGCTCAGCCCAGGCACCACCTGTCACTTCTGCAAAGAAACCCGCAGGATGTGCTGTACTTTCAGCGTTTTGTTTTAGGGATCATGTTTTTAGATGGCTTTTCAACAAAAGTGGCCTTCTCAGCCAACACTCCCAGAAGGACCACTGTCAACCTGAGATGACACAACCCAACAGTTGTACACAAGTCATGGCCCTCGCTGCCAGGAGAGAGGGCGTGGAGGAAGACCATGAAAGAAGGTTATAGAAACCAGAACGCACAGCAGGAAATGCTAGATCATATTGCTTTTCCTCTCCAGCTGGAATTACGGTGTTCCGTGTACATCCAAGGGCTAAGCACATTTAAGTAGGGGCAGTGAGGTGGAGTAACAAAGAAGGCTGTCCTCCAGGAAGGATGCTGAGGAATGAGATAAGCTATGGCACAGACACTTGAACGTCAGACACCAATTCTGGGGTCTCCCTGGAAGGAGATCCTTCTGATTGTTAATAGCCCTTTTTCTCTGCTTCTCAACTTTCAGCCATACACGGATTGCAGAGGGTACTTGTTTAGAATGCTTATCAGGGAGCCTGCTCTTAGAGTTTCTGATTCAATGAGCGTTGAATGAGAGCCAGGAATCTAGTTTGATTGATTGATTGATTTTTAAAGCATGCTATGGGTGATTCGGATGCATGGACCACAGTCTGAAAAACAGAGCTCAGACCTACAAGGAGACATTTCTCTGTAGATTTGCTTCCCTCCCAACAAGCCAGTCTGGATTATTTCCACAAAAGGCAATCATAAGTTCCTAAAAAGTCAGTAGTATCTGAATGAACACAATTGTTCTAAAGGAAGTAGGATGGGAAGTAACAATTATTAAGTTCTGACTGCATGTTCGGAACTGTGTTGGCAGCTTCACTACTAACAGTTTATTTAATTCGTACAAGACCCCTGGGTAGAAGCATCTCAGTTTTATAAGTGGAGAAACCAAGGCTTGGAGAAGTGAAGTAAGTAATCTGCCAAGAATGACCAAGCTAAAGCAACAGAGCAGGATTTAAACCCCAGTAGATCTGGCCCTGAAAGCACACTTGCCCAAGCGTACGAATCATGCAGAGCAATTGTTTAAGATCCAGATTCTCGGTCCCGTCCCCTGGAGATTCTGGTTCAGCATCTTTGCAGTAGAGTCCCAGACTCTGTATCCTTGGCAGTTACCCCGCGGGATTCTTACCATGTGGGTTACCCACGCCACGCCCTCAAAGTACACACGTTTGTGGGTCCCTTCTAGTGGGATTAGGTGGCTCAACAGATCCGGTTTTCACCCTATGCCTTTAGGGCAAAAGTGTTGCTTTTAAAAACACCTGACAATTTCCTTCAAAACTTGTCTCGAAAAATAAATGTGTTGCTGGTCAGATGTTTTCCTTTCCTACATTGTTTCTTTTCTTAGAGAAAAATACTGGATCGGGATGAAGGGATTTCCAAAGCTATGTAATAACATTTGAGGGTGGGCAGCATTTTTTGCGTGACTCTAGTAATAAAAAACAGCAAGTGGTTGAAGAAATAGCCACAGAATTAGAACAACCACTGTGTTCCATACAGAGATTAATTAAGTTGGTTGAAGGATCAGATTTCCACACTCCAGCATCCTGGTACTCTCTGGTTGCTCACAGACTTCAGGGTGTGTCAGAATCATGTGGTATGGGAGAGGCTGTTAAGCAGGTGCCCAGGCCCCACCCCCACCCCCCTAGAGATTCTGATTTAGTGGGTTCTTGGTGGGGTTCAAGAATCTACATTTTGAAAAAGCACCTGAAGTTGTTCTAAAGCAACTATCTACGAATCACAATTCAAAAAACTACAAGAACATATCAAGACCACCCTGAGTTATTCATGGAAGTAAGTAGAGAACGGGTGGATGAATGGATGGGTGGATGACGGATGGACCGATGGATGTGCAGATAGATAATAGATGAATGGACAATAGAATATTAACCAACACAGACAGACCATAAGATTTAGTGGAAACATTGCTGCATTATCATTACTTATTTGTAATCCTACCAATTAATATAATTTAACTCTTTAATAAGGAAAAATGTTGAATATATAAGAGCTATGACTCCATAGACCCCAAATTTTTTAAAGTGCTGCACCATTAGTCCAAGGTGTCTCTCACATCTCTCATTGAGCCAATAGGACTCAGAGAAACCGTGGTGAGATAGTTAATGAAGCAAATCCAACTTTACTGTCAATGTCCGTGATGAGATCGGGCTGTGCTCCGAGAGGAATTCCAGTATCCTTGGACTATAACCAAAGAGAAGTGGAAAAGACAATAAATTTTCACAACTGAAACTTCTGGCATTTGGACAAAACAAGAATTGAACAGTTACCCCGCTTTGTGGTATTACGTACTGAAAGTGCAAGTTGGTTCATTTTCTCAGCATAATGTGTGATAAAGCAGGCGTCACAAATCAAATGGGGAATCAAGTATTGAATAGGTTTTGTAACAACTGCTTAGCAGTTTGGGGGGAAAATCAATTTGGCTTATTTTTTCACACCAAATACCAAAATGAATTCTAGATAGGTAAGTTTTTAAAACAAGAGAAAATTCAACTGTAAAAGTCAGGAAACAAATCAGTGATATATTCACCGTACAAATCTACAAGAATAATGGTTTATAACTTTACTAAAAAATTCACACAAAAAAAGTATACATAAATCAACAACATACTGTCGCATTCTCTCTCATTTACTGCTGGTAGGACTGTAATTGGTATGGCATTTCTGGAAGCCAAATAATATGTATCAAATGCCTTATAAACGTGATTACTGTTCACTCTAGCCAGTCGCCCTCTAGAGATTCATCCAAAAGTAAATTATTCAGGTCTGAAAAATGTACATGTAACAACATAAGAATGTTCATCACAACACGATCGTTAACAGCTAAAAGCATTGGAAATATCCAGATGTCCATCAATAGGGACGCCAAGGCCAGTCCCACAATGGAACCCCAGGGAACCTTTCAAGAACTGTGCCAGTATTTTTCACATGAGAACTATCAACGTAAGTGAAACAAATCAGGAAACACAGCACGTTTGCACTATATGTGAATGTACTTACTGTCCCTGAATTGTACGCTCAAAAATGGCTAAAATGGTAAATTTTATGTTATGCTTATTGTACCACAATAAAAAAAGTTTGATTAAATTTAATTTTCATAAACATTAAGGAAATATTATAATGATTAAGGAAAATATTCTCTGAGTGGTAGAATTATGAGTGATTTTCACTTCTTAATCCTTTGCTGAAAGTCTGAAGTTTTATAAGGTACAGATATAATTTTTAATTGTTTTATTTATTATTGGCAAAGATAATAAAACTACTTCCATTTTGGAAACAAGGTTCTAGATGGATGGGGAATGATGAGGCCAGAATGATGCATGATTAGGAGGAAGGGAGAGAAGGCTACGTGGTAATGATGGCAGGGCATAGAGCTTGATTCGGTGAGGGAAATGGGTAGGACTACATAGATGCTAACTGACAATTATTTTTCCTATGTGTGCTAATAGAGAGGCACCAGTAATAGAGAGGCCTCACACTTTCCTCCCCATTCCAGCCCTGGTCTTCTTCTCTTTTGACTTCAGCCTTCCTTTTGCTATTTTTGGCCTCTCCTCATTCTTCAAACGGAATTGAACCATCTTCACTACCCACGAAACAAGCCCTCATTAACACATTCCAAGAGAAAGATCACTGTAATTCTTAATTTTCTTCTAGTATGTTGTTTTCTTCTAAATCACAGAGTTTGCAACTCATGCATATCTTAGAACTAAATTTCATATAAAAGCTAGAAATTTAAGAATGTCCCAAGACCACCATTTCCTATGACACAGGTCATTTTCCACTAACTGACTAACTTTCTGTGGTAACTCATATCTTCAAGCTCTTGTTAGGTTTTGACTTCTGCATTAACCCTGCTCACGTGAGTCCTCATGCACCTCAAGCCATGACTGTTCTTGCATCTACACAGACAGACGCAGATCGCACATGACGATCTCCAGACATGTCACAGACAGACGCAGATCGCACATGACGATCTCCAGACATGTCACAGGGGGATGGAATTAAGGAAGGAAATGAGTTACTCTCAACGTCCCGGCTGAGATCTGGCAGAGCTCAACAAGGTGCCAAGGCCAACACAAAAGAGCCGTTCTATCAAAACATGGCCAGTTTTCCGTGGCCATACATTTACCAAACACACAGGGAAAGCAAGGACAATTAGTAAGTTAAGCAAGAGTTTTATTAATTATTTATTAATTTGTGTATTTATTAATTAAATATTATTAATGTATTCAAGTGTTTGGTTTCGGAGATTCCACGCATTTAACATGGAGAGTAGAAAATGTATCTGGCTTATTCCTTTAACGCAAAAACCTCAGTGAACACTTTTTCCTCAGTCCATTTACTTTCCTGGAAGCAAATGTTTGCAGTGGAGAGAAACACCAGGGAGGCCTCTTTGTTCTCAGAGGGAAGACGTCTGAAAAGGAGACTGCCCCAGCTCCAGCTCTGCCTGGAACAATAGGGAAAAAATATATATTTTTTTATGGAAAAATATTTTAAAGATGGAAAACATTTCAGTGCGTGGTCTCACATCTTTAGCAGACGCCAGAGCTCTAGAGCTCGGTAAAGGAGCTATACACATAAGAGGCACATCTGCCAACAGGTCTACCTTAGTTCCCTACAAACCCAAGCTCGACGTGGTGACCATGAGGGTTTAGCTCAAAGGGAAACTGGTCAGACCAATTTGGCTTTCTCAAGGGTATCAGAATCATTTTTTTCAGTAAACCAATTTCACTCATTCATCCACAAACATCTACTGAGTCACCTACAAAATAAATAGACTATTTTTTGGCCACAAAGAGAGGATCTGAGCTACATAAGCTTTCTTATGTAGGCTGGTGAGCAACCATGAAGGGTGACTGTTTTGAGTCACTAAGTTTTGGGGTAGTTTGTTCTGAAGTATTATTATAGCAATAGGTAACTGTTACAGCCACTATTACCAATAGTATTTCCCTCTGGGTTAGCAGTACTAGCCTATGTAATGAGACAAGACAAGGAAGTAGGAAAGAGAAGGGAAACTATCAATATATGCAGAAGTTATGATTGTATAACTGGAAAACTCAAAATTATCAACTAGCAATGACTATAAACAGTAAAAGAATTCAATAAAGTAGTGGGATACAAAATTATTATACAGAAATCGATGTTTTTCACATACAGTGCAGTTGGAAGATATAATGGAAGAAAAAACCTTTATAACAGTAACAAAAAAGATAAAATATGTGGGAATAAACTTAATTTTAAAATATGGGATACGTTTAAGAAAATATTAAAACACTATTAAGGTACAAAATAAAAGGTGTGGCAAAACTAAGAAGCATACCACTTTCTTGGAAAATAAAAGTGCCTAATTTTCATACTCAAAAAAGGACAAGACTGTCGTTTGGTCAAAGTTCCAAGTCACGAACAAGTAACCACTGCTAATGAGAGAGAACTTCAAATCAACCCACAAGCTCTAAAAATCAGCCAATCACCAACAGCCTCACTTCTCTAGCCAGGCTTCCGAGTCAGCGGGTCAGCAGCCTCCTTACTCCAGTGACCACATTAATGCGGCTGAAAGTGCGCCGGTCCCCAAGCCCCTCCTCTGACAGCCCACAGATCCTAGAACACCAGGCTTTCCAGAACCTTGCCGGAGGTCAGCTCTGGCTTTGTGCGGAGATTGGGCCCCTCCGACTATGCCTTGCAGGCAGATGGGAGTTCACCTTTTCACATCGGATGTTGAGTTCAATTTGTCGTTAGTTCACAAGTTTACAACCCTTTCAATGGTTCAACCCGTTTACAGTTAGTTATGGGTTTGGGCTTGTGAAGGACGGATACCCTGATACTGCTGTGGGACTATCATACTCAATCTTCCATGCTCGTGGTGGTTGCTATTATCTATTTTTTATGGGTGTATTTGAAGCTCAAATGCCAAAGAAAAAGTGTAAATTTCATGACGAGTTTTCTGAGCTGTGGAAATGAGGAAAATGTCCTTTTGAAGCTTTTTGTGCAGTATACAATTAGTCATTCAATATCAAAGTCATTCAGTACCAAAGTCAGATGTAAGCCAGCATATCCTAACAGTAAATATAAGAGATGCACAATTTCTACAACTACGATCTTTTAATACTCAAACTTTTTGAGATAATTGTAGTTTCACATGCAGTTGTAAGAGCTAACACAGCGATGCTGTGTGCCCCTCACTCAGCTTCCCCAGTGGTAATGTCTTGCAGAACTATAGGCCTAGGTCACAGCCAGGATGTTGACATGATGCTGTCCGCCCATCCTATTCAGACTTCCCCGGCTTGACTTGTACCATGTGTGTGCACGCGCGCGCATATGTATTTACTTCTATGCAATTTTATCACACATGCAGATTCATGCACCCACTACAGTCAACACACAGAACAGCTGAATCCCTCGTGTTGCTCTTTCATACCCACACCTCACCCCTCCCCCATCCCTAACACCTGGCAACCACTAACCTGTTCTCCATGTCTCTAAGCTTGTCCATATAAATGGAATCACACAGTATATAGCTTTTGGGGAATGGCTGTTTTCACTAAGCGTACTTCTCTTGCAATTCATCCAAGCTGTTACATGTATCAGTGGTTTTTTCTTTTTATTCCTTAGTGGTATTCCATGTTACGGAAGTATCACAGTTTGTTTAACCATTTGCCCATTGAAGGATTTCTACGTTGTTTCCTTTCTGACTACTACAAATGGAACTGCTATGAACAGCCATCAACAAGTTTCTAGGTGAACAGAAGCCCGCATCTCTCTGGGATGAATGCCCAAGTGCAACTGCTGAATCGCATGGGAGTTGCATGTTTAGTTTTATAAGAAATTGTCAAACTGTTTTCCAGAGTGTCTGTAACATTTAACATTCCCAGAACTCAGCCTTTTCAAGCCACTCTCCCTCAGTGTGAAGTCCCTGAGCTTCAGATCCATGAAAATATCACTTGTCTGAGAGTCACATCCCCAGAGTTCTCAGGTCCTCCTCTTTTCACCCATAGGTTAATGAAATTTCTCTGGACTGCAGTCTGTGTAAGTCAAATAAGATTATGGATTTGTGATACTATCAGATCATTACTAGTGAACTAATTTTCTTGCTGTAGGCTTTGCTTTCTCTATTAGTCTTCCCCACTCTGTAGGAGCTAAAGGTTGCTCTTTTAGGCCAGTGATCCAAGAGCTAGGTGAGATAAGAGTCTAGGGGAGCCAGAACGAGCCACGCTGCCTTGAACTGTCCACCTTTCTTGCAGTAAAGACCACCTGTAGTACCTTAGGTAGCTTCGGTGACTTCTTTCTCTGTGTGCCACCCTTGCCTCTTGGGGCCCCACATGCACCTTTGCCTCTTCTTTTGCTGACTCCAATCATTTCAATATCTTCTTTGCAACTTTCTGCCCAACTCAGCCCTTCAACGACTTTATCCAGGACAACATCGTTGTGTATGAGAATGAGGAACCACTGGATTCATAGCCTTTGGCTATGTTGAGCTCAGTGGTCTAACTAGGAATCCAAGGTGAGCCCCAGGATCACTGAACCCTCAGCACAAGGAGCAGGGCCCATCTGTGGTCCATTCTCTGTGGGAGTTTCTGGAGGAAACCTGTCACGTCTCCTCCAAGTGCATGAAGATCACAAGAAGGCACCTGAACCCCTATGGGTAAACTCTTCTCACCAAGACCAAGATCTATCACATTGTGAATAAACATAGCTGAGAGGAGGCATCAAAATCACCTTCCCTAAACAGGGAAATGCATTGTCTGACAACATCCATGCAGATATTGTCTTTGTGTTCAAAGATAAACCCATTCACACCCCTGCCAAGATGGCACCCATGTGCTCTAAACTGACTCCATCAGATGCAAAGCAATGGGCCTGGGACAGGCTGTGTGGGGGTGAGAAGAGAAACAGGGAGAGCCGTGATTAAATATGAAGTGGACAGTTCTATTCCTTCCCACATTCTGGTTCTTTCTTGTCATCATTCCCTTTTCCCCTTTCTCAGTCATTCTACTACCCAGCTAGTCTTCACTCTTGGTCTCATTTTTCCCAGGCAGGTGAATACCTCAGACAGAACAGAGCCTCTTCCTAGGCTTTGCCCAGCCCTCCCAGGGACCACCAGACCAACACCCCAACATACACCCTCAGCCAAGACACACTCAGCTCTGTGTCCACTGGACAATGGCTATGTTTTCTAGAATAGAGAAAGGTGACTGTTTTCAGAAAAGTGCTCCTGTTCCCAAGCCTCTCAGTAGCTGAGTTGCATTTATGGGTGGGAGGTGGGCAATTTCCACACCACTGGCTTTAGATCCAGGTCTTAGTCAGCCATTGAAGAGCAACCTGAGCACTACTTGGAGATACGTGCAGATGTCTTGCTCAAGCCTGAAATTCCCCTCCCAGCACTGCTAAGCCTTGCCTCTGCCCTCCTCACTCTCCAGGATCCTCCTGTTGAGGAAGAACGAGAAGAGAGAAAGGAGAGGGCTTCACCCTCCCCGCAGCTGTACATTCCTAGGTTCGAAGTGCCCAGCAAGGAACAGCCAGGGCCACCTCACACATGTTCACCCAGCCTTACCACTAGCTCAGAGGCTCACAGGCTCACTGGGTTGAGGCAGAAAGGAAGGCAGGTCACTGATGATTATCTTTATTTGGCGAAAGGAGGTAAACAAAGCCTGAGCAACCACACTAACAGCTCCTTGACCTTCATGCCCAGGGAGCCGAAAGTTCTAGAAAGAGCTTAGAGTCACTTGTTAACAATCAGGACACTACCACTGCCCAACTCTTCAGGAGCGGTGAAGGCAAATGAGAGCACGTGCACAGGCCACAGCGCCCCTATCCAGCCCCTGGGCACGAGGGCAGCAGCCATGGACCCAGCTCTTTCAGGGCATCCTCGTCTCCAGGAGCTCCTCTGCGAGAGACTCACCCTTCGTCTCATTCAGGTTCCCTCTTTCCTACAGAAATATAATATCTTCTCCCTTTGTAAAAAATTTTGACCAAGCTGGGAGGACTCTTTGGCTCATAAATCAACTGTATAATCTTTTTTCAAAAAAACTTTTTTTAGAGACTATATTTTAGAGCAGTTTTATGTTCACAGCAAAATTGAGAGAAAGGTACAAAGATTTCCCTTACGCCCCTTGCCCCACCCATGCACAGCATTCCCCATTGTCAACATCTCCTACCATATTGGGACATTTGTTACAATTGATAAACCTAGGTTGGCGCCTCATAATCACCCAAAATCCATCATTTACGTTTGGGCTCACTCTTGGTCTTGTACATTCTATGGGTTTGGACAAATGTATAATGACATGTATCCACCATTAGAATATCATACAGAATAGTTTCACTGCCCTAAAAATCCTCTATGTTCTGCCTATTCATCCCTCCCTCCCTCCGACCCCTGGCAACCACTGATCTTTTTACTATCCCCATAGTTTTGTCTTTTCCAGAACGTCATAAGGTTGGAATCATACAGTACGTAGCCCCTTCAGATTGACTCGTTTTGGCAGTAATATGTATTTCTTTCCTCTGTGTCTTTCCATGGCTTCATAGATCATTTCTTTGTAGCATTAAATAACATCGTCTGGATGTAGCACACCTACTGAAGGCCATCTTCGTTTTGGCAATTGTGAATAAAGCTGCTATAAACATCCATGTGTAGATTTTTGTGGAAACCTAAGTTTGCACCTCCTTTGGGTAAACAACCAGGAGCATGATTGCTGGATCGTATGGTAAGAGTATGTTTAGTTTTGTAAGAAACTGCCATGCCGCCTTCCAAAGGGGCTATAAGTGGCATTAAGTACATTCACATTACTGTGCAACCATCACCATTGCCCATCTTTAGAACTTCTTCATCATCAAAAACTGAAACTTGTCCCCATTAAACACTGACTCCCATTCCTGCTTCCCCAGCCCTGGCAGCCACCACTCCACTTTTTGCCTCTGTAAGTCTGACTCCTCTAGGTACCTCATATCAATGGAATCATTCAATATTTGTCCTTTTGTGACTGGTTTATTTCACTTAGCAGAATGTCTTCAAGGTTCATCTATGTAACACATGTGTCAGAATTTCTTTCTTTCTTAAGGCTAAATAATATTCCATTGTATGGATAGACCACATTCTGTTTATCCATTCATCCGTCGATGGCCACTTGCGTTGTTTCCACCGTTTGACTATTGTGAATAATGCTGCTTTGAATGTTGGTATACAAATATCTGTTTGAGTCCCTGCTTAAATTCTTTGGGGTACATACCCAGAAGTGGAATTGCTAGGTGCTATGGGAATTCTAAGTTTAATTTCTGAGGAACTGCCCAATTATTTTGCACAGCAGCTGCATCATTTTACATTCCCACCAGCAGTACACAAGGGTTCCAGTTTCTCTACATCCCATCAACGCTTGTTATTTTCTGGGGTTTTTTTAATAATATCCATCCTAATGGGTGCAAACTGGTATCTCATTGTGGTTTTGATTTCTGTTTCCCTAATGATTAGTGATGTAGTGATCTTTTCATGTGCTTATTGGCTATCTGTATATCCTCTTTGGAGAAATATCTCTTCAAGTCCCTTGTCCATTTTTTTATTGGGTTGTTTGGATGTTTTTGTTATTGAGTTGTAGGAGTTCTTTATATATTCTAGATATTTATCCCTTATCAGATACGTACCCTGCAAATATTTTCTCCCATTCTGTGGGTAAACTTTTCACTCTGTTAATAGCGCCCTTTGACACACAAAAGTTTTTCATTTTGATTAGTTTGACTTCTCTGTTTTTTCTTTTGTTGGCTGTGTTTTTTTGTCATATCCAAGAAATCATTGCCAAATCCAATGTCATGAAGCATTTCTCCTATATTTTCTTCTAAAAGTTTTATAGTTTTAGCTCTTCGTTTAAGTCTTTGATTACTGTTTTTTGTATATGGTGTGAGGTAAGTATCCCATTTCATTCCTTTGCACGCAGATATCCAGTTTTCCCAATGCCACCTGTTGAAAAGACTGCCCTTTCCCCCATTGAATGGCATTGACACCCTTGTCAAAACACATTTGACCACGTATGAAAGGGTTTATTTCTGGGCTGTCTGTTCTATTCCATTAGTTACACGTCAGTCTTCATGCCAGTACCACACTGTTTTGATTACTGTAGCTTTGAGGTAAGTTTTAAAATCAGGAAGTGTGAGACCTCCAACTTTGTTTTTCCATTTCAAGATTATTTTGGCTATTCAGGGTCCCTTGAGATTCCATATGAATTTTAGGATAGATTTTTCTATTTCTGCAAAAACTGTTCTTGGGGTTTTGACAGGGATGGCGTTGACTCTGTAGATCACCATGGGCAGCAGGGACAACTTAACAATATGAAGTCATCCAATCTACACACACAAGGTGTTTTTCCATTCATCAGTGCCTCCTGAATTTCACTCAGAAATGTTTTATAGTTTTTACGCACTAAGTTTTACATGCATAAAATTTCCAAGGAAGGATAAACAAGAGACTAATAAGCATTGTCCCTGGGGTGGAGAGCAGAGGATGGGAGGCCCTCATATAGTTACTGCACCCTTTCTATACTTCCATGCTTGCACCTTGTGCATCAGGGCCACACCTGGGGTGAGGCAAACGGGGCACACGGGCCACAAATTCATGGAGTTTCTCACTCTTAGGTGCTGCCCATGCCCTGGGAGAAGGGAAGTCCTCCTTAAAGTTGTGCTCCAGGCCCCCCCTTAGTCCCTGGCCTCTCAGGAATATTTCCTAATGCATGACTTGCACACAATCCTCATCTCAGGCTCTGCTTCTGGGAAACTTGACCTGAGACACACTTTAGTCTCTGCTAAAACATCAAATCCTCAGAGCGAGTTCCCTTGACTCCCCCTTTCTAAAGTAGGGGATCCCTAACACCTCTTGCTCTCGATCCCAAAATGCTGTTTACTTCCTTCATACAACTTATCTCAATTTCTAACCAGTCGTTTATTTACTTATTGTTTCTCTAACCACAAGGCTGCACCCTCCATAAGGACTGGGACCATTGTCCTGGCCTAGTTTCTGGTATGTAGTAAGCACTTAAAATACATCTGTTGAAGGAATATGTGCATGAATTAATGGGTTTATTCCCTGAATGTCAAATAAAGTTCAGGGAGGATGATGTTTTTCATTAATTAATTTCATTGATTGAATTGAGATTCTAAATTCAAGTATCATCCTAGCTTTATAAACAGGAGGACATATTTTTTGTCTTTTTAAAGGTGTAGTTAGACACAATACTGGGAGGGAAAATATTATTCCTGAAGCTCATTCCTCTTTGTCAAATCCGCATATCCCATCTGGTTCTGATTTAATCAGATCTTTGCTGCTGCTTTTTATTTTCCTTTTTTTCTTTTCTTTCTTCTTTTCACTTGCTGAAATATTCCTACATATTTCCATTATGTCATGTATTTTGTAACTGTAGCTGAAATATCTGATTTCTTAAAAATCTCTGGGCCAGCAAATATGTTTTGCCTTAGATAAGCCTCTGATTTGTAACACAGTGATATGATCAATGCACCTAGGGACCCCCTTTTTTCTGCCTTACCCTCTATACAAAGAAAACTTTCCACAAGTTTCCAGGACACAAAGACTCTTTATTCCAAAGTATGATGCAAATACCAAAGACGCCTTTCCCCCTCAAGGGCTTATAAATGTTTGCAGATACTGGGATTCCCACGTTGTTCCCCTGCAGCAGCAAGAGCAGAGGTCTGGGGGAGGAACCAGGGATTGAGAGCTCGGAGCCCAGGAGATGGTGGCACTTAGGAAAACACTCGGAGGGCGAAGCCGCCAAGCAAAGCAGCTACTCCCAACATGCTAAAAACTTTGCTGGTCCCGGAGCCAAGAGGAAGGTGCCCGATGGCCCTCTGTGTGTGAGCATCATCTTACAGATGTGCGCCCTCCTCGGATGTGGACTTTGCTCAGATGTTCAAGGGTTTGCTCTAGAAGAAGAGTCCACAAACTTCTTCTGTAAAGGCCAGAGAGTGAATCCTTTAGGATTTGTGAGCCACGTATGGTCTCCGTCACATCTTCTTTGTTTGTTTGTTACAACCCTTTAAAAATGTAGAAATGACTCCTAGCACGAGGACTGCATGAACAGACCACAGGCTGGATTTAACCCACTAGCCATAGTTTGCCAACCTCTGACCGAGAGGACGAGAGGGAAGAAAGGACATTATCCATGCTTCCTGTGGTTTCTTTATGGCTTCTCGTCTAAGCCTTTGTATCTACCTTCTCCCCAATACTACTCCTTACCCATTCACTGGTGTGTGCCAGACCCTGAGTCACCTACTTAAACTCATTGCAGAATCTCACTGAACAATCCTTTGAGCTAAGTACTGTTATTACCCCCAATTTATAGATGGGAAAACCGAGGCTTAGAGAAGTTAAGTGACCCTGCCAAGATCACACTGCTACTAAGTCAGAATCAAGAACCAGAATTAGGTCTATCTGATTCCAAACCTCCCATTCTCTCTTTCTGCTAGAACCTGACCATAGGAGGTCTCCCTCTGTCTGTCCACTTCCAAGCCCGCCCGCAAGTTTTACCTGATCCTTCTTCCTGAGGCATCTGTTGGATCATGACCTCTGCCTGCCAGAGCCTTCAGTGCTTCTCCATTACCTCCCAACACAGTAAGAGCTCCTCCTCTTGGCTCTTGATAGGACCCTGACTTAGCTTCTCGGCTTTATTCCCACACCCCTGGGTTCCCCGTCCTTCAGTCTGCCTGAGTCATTCTCCGTGTTCTCCCATCAGGCAGCATGGCGGATTTCCACCACCTTGTTTTTCCTCAAGCCATCCCTCCTCCGAGAACATTCTCCCTTCCCACCTCTCATCTCCACCTTCCCACCTTCTGCCCTCTCGCAGGCTCACCAGTTGTCCCTCCTTCAGAACGCCTGCCATGGACCTTTTTCGTCCAGGCAGGAGATGACGGTGCTCCTTGGAGCACAGCTATGGCCCTTTGCTTGCACCTCCGTCTGGGCGTTAAACGTCAGGAGACGGGGCAGGGAAGTGTGGTAAGGACATGGTCCATACCCCTCGAAGGTCCTCGCCTTCAAAGCTGCCCTCATCCCGGGGTGGGATAGGCCTCGTCGTTTCAGCACCTGCCCCCCTGAGGACCTCCCAGTCATCCTGAGTGCTCAGGAATGGCTCTTGCTTTGTTTGACGGTCTATTGTTTGTCTCAAGGGCATAATTCTTCTTTAGCTAGAGTTTCAATTAAATAGACTTTCCAGTTTTTCATCACCCAAACCTGGTCTTCTAAGATGGAGAATTGAGTTTGGCCAACTCTGAAACCCGCTCCTGAGACCCTATCTCAGATCTTCAGCTCTGTTGTTAACTCCAAGACACATGCATCCTTCTACCTACAGGATTAAGGTAGTGCGTACTTGACACACCATTTTCAAATATATTGTCACATTTTATCTTTATAAAAACCCTGTGAGGCAAGCGTGTAGCCTCATTTTACAGATGAATAAACTGAGGCTGAAGAAAGTTAGAGAACTCGCCCGAGGGCCACAGTGTGTCCTCACTGAGCTCAAACATTGCCCCCAAATACCCCCCAGGGATAATAAGCAGCAGTCTGTTAGCTGCTATAAACATGAGACTGACAGCTAATCCGTCAGGACAGACTGGGCCTCACGTGTAAAGTGCTCCCCATGTGCCATTAGTCATCCATTAGGAGGCCCAAGTATCCCACACGTCCCCAGGGTTCTTATCTCTCCTAGGGAATGTGATGGTCTGAGGTCACCCAGCATGGGGCTCAGTCCCCTAGGCTGCTGGCACCCAGCCCCCCTGTCGCTCTCTACCACAGCACTGTTTCAGGAAATACAGTGCAAGCCATGAATATAATTTTAAATTTTCTCATAGCCACATTTGAAAAGAGGTAAGAAGAAAAGGTGAAATTAATTTTAATTATATGTTTTATTTAACCCAATGTACCCAAAAGTACTATTCTATCAACATATAAGTACAAAACCTATTAATGAGATGTTTCACAATTCTTATTCATCTTCAAAACCCAGCGCGTGTTTGTGTTTACAGAACATCTCACTTCGGACGGTCACACTTCGAGTGCTTGGGCCGCCTGAGGCTGAGGGCGCCGGCGTTGGACCCAGCGGCTCCCTGCTTTCCCAGGCGAGCACATCCGATGCAGGACCAGGCAGGATGGGCCCGTCGAGGGCACGGAGCCGAGCGTGGCACTCCAGCAGGGGCGGGAGTGTCGCAGAGCAAAGACCTCGCGGAGAAAGCGACATTTGAGCCAGCCCTGGAAGACAAGGAGGGAGCAGGGGAGGGCTCAGCCCGAGGCGTGAGCAGCCAGCAGAGGGAGGGACTGGGAGGGACTGGAAAGGGCGGCAGGAACAGGGAGGGCAGCGCCGCTCACGTGGCCCGGTGTTCGGGATCCTGGAGAGCAGCTCTCCACACCCTCTTACCATGCCCCGTGGTGGGAGGTATGTTTACACGTATTTATCCACACATTTGTACACACACGTCTACATATACACACATGTATGTGCACACACATCCCTATAGAACTGGCCCTCACTACACGTGGCGCACTCAGTCATCTTCTATTCTATTAAACTCCCTTCTATCATAATTTTTTGATGCTGGCTGTGACGCACCACCCGGATTCCACAGCCACCCTGGGGTGAGACTGCTGAGGAGGACATGCATTGTCTGCACCTCCAGAACCCACTTCCCCTCCTCTACCCACTTCTGCATCTCCTCATGCAGGGGCATGCAATGGAACTGACCCACTTCTGGCTCCAGGCGGAAGCATATAACTGCAGCATGGCCCACCAGAGGGTTGCATCTGGTGGCCACCATGATTGATTCAGGGATAGCTATGGCCAATCAAAGTAATCCCACAATTTTTGCTACAGTTATCAAAGCAAGGAAGAACCTTTTATACTACAATTGGGAGATGGCAAAAGCCCCCTGAGGAGAAGGCCTATTAAGAGGGAATCTAAAAGAGAGGAGAGCAGAGAAGACCAAGTTTTGAAAGTACCATTTGAGCCCCTGGATCAAGCCATGCCTGAAACCCCACCCCATATCTACCACTGGACTTTTAAATTATATGAGCCAATAGATTTCCCTTTTTTCCTTCAGCCCAGTTGGGTTGGGTTTTCTGTAACTAAAAACCAAAAGAACCTGATTGATAAAATCCTCATGAGTGTCACTACAGGTGCTCAGTGCCTTTTTATTATCTGCTTTGGCAAAGCTCCAGGCATTTTTTCTTCCAGCAATTCCCTGTCCTTTACAATGTTCCTTCTCTCTTCTCTCCAGTTCAGATCCCTTTCTCTATGCATTCCTTTCACTGTAGCATGAATGTCTCATAAGAGTGTTATCTGGGCTACTCCCCAGAGGGATACTTGCCTTTTCAAACTCATCAGCCAAAGGAGCACCCTAAGAGTTGGAATTGCAGCAGTGTGGCAGATGGGTGGGGAGACATCTAGGAGCAAAGATTCGCCTGGGATCTGCTCTGAAAGACTGTAAGCTCCGTCCTGTACACAGGGACTGCTTTTTAAAAGTTAATTTCTAAGTCCCACTTTTGTTGTGGTGGTTGTTGCTAAGTGATGGGTTCTTTCCTGAAACTCCTAGCTTCCCTCTGGGTTAGTGACTCTCCAAGACTCTCTACCTTAATGTGAAACAAGGAGCCCAAAGAGGATCCTATGAACACTTGGAAAATATGAACACTTCAAAAATACATGCACTGCCAACATTTCAGAGCTGCAAAAGCTTGTGTCTGGAACTGTCAAACGTCAAAAATAATTACCAGGCAGAACGTTACTCACATGTCTAGCGGGCACGATCAAAACTAATCCTTGCTGCCTTCCTCTGTCTGGACACAGCCAGCTAGGAGAGCTGCCCGGCCCAGTGCCTGGAGGCCTCATGGACTCGGAGACGGGAGCCCTCAACCTAATTCTGGAACATTCTCTTTAGCTGTCAGGGGTAATTCCTATAGCCACTGCTGAGCTGCTGTTTATATTTGTGTGTTTGTTTTTATACACATGCATATAATTTTTCATGTGTGTAGATTGATTTTATCATACCAGGATTTTTAACCTCTGCATTATAAAGTAAGTATAAACAGACGCAGAAAACTATTTAAAACAGCTGTAAATCCAATCAACTACTGTAACCACCACCCAGGTCAAGAAATCGAACTCTGCAGCCACCCAGAAATCCCTGTCAAATGCTCCCCCGCAGCCACCAGCCGTCCCCTCCAAAGAATGAGCCCTGCCGAGACTTTGTAACCATCCTTCCCTCGTGTGTCTCAGGGGCCTTGCACACCTGTGGGGACCCTAGACACTACTGCTTGGTCTTGCCCATTGTTTAAAATTTTGAAAAGTCTTCATTTCTTCCCATCGTAGGTTCCCTCTCCGCCCTTCTCTTTTCCTTACAGATTATCTATCAGAGAACGCGGCATGCTTTGTTTAGGGGTTTTTTCATATATTTTATGCCTTTACCCCTCATGCTTTCCTCACCCCTCAGCCGTATCCCACGACCTCCTTCCCCTAATCTCCATCAAGTAACTCACACCAACAACCAACCATGTCCCCTCCAGTATTTTCCTCTGTGCTTGTCAATCACACCCAGGTGGCTTGTTTGAGAGATGAGCCCAGGATGCAGGAGTGAGGGAGCAGAAGAGTGAAACAGGGCAGGAGGAGAGACCGTGTCCTCGAGCTGGGTACCACCGTGGGCACCAGGCTAAACCTCAGGGGAAGTGCGGAGACAACGCCTGGGAACCGGCTCCCTGAGGGAAGGGAGGCTGGAACACTTGTCCTCGCTCTCATCCGCCTTGGCTGGGGGCTGCCCACGGGTGGGCTTTCCTACAGGCAGGCTAAGTGCTCTGCTGGGCCCTGGACGGAGCCCTGAGCAGCACAACAGAGAGACGCTGAGGCTCACAGAGGAGCGAGGTGCTGCCAGCAGGCAGGTCACCATCCACCACAGAGGCCCCGGAGATCACAGGAAGCCCACAGGGGAGTGACTCAGAGAGCGCCTGCCACTGCTCCTCCCAGCAAGCCCTAACCCCGCGGCTTCCAGCAACGTTTTCCCCTCCTCCCGGAAAACGTCTCCGACTTTCCTGCCTTCACCACCTGGCTAATGCTTCTTTGTCCCGTGCACTGACTGCCCCACTTTAATCTGAGCCTAAAATAATCCTACTACCTTTCAAAGCCCCACTTCAAATACCCAATTTGGGAGGCAGCACAGTTTGGGGGAGCCTGGACTTTGGGGTCCAACGTTCGTGTCAAGTTCTGGCTCGGCCCTTCCTGCTGCATCAGAGCTTCTCCGGGGTGTCGGAGAGGCAGACGCCTGCCCAGAGCACAGACACAGGGGAGCCCGGCCCCAGCCTCTGCTGAAGACAGCACCACCCCCGGCACCAAAGGTCTCCATGAACCAAATGCCCAGGACCTTCAAGCCAGATGAGCTCTGCTTCCACGGAAACAAGAAGACACCTGCAGCGTGAAGAGCAAACCAGGCCCTGAGATCTGGGGCTCCGCACCATCCTTAGGCTGGCCGGGAGCCTGTCCCCAGAACGCCCCCCAAGTCTTCCTCCAGCCCCTTCCCAGGCACGGCAGCCTGGGCCAGAGAGACCTAGTCAGCCAGCAGGAGCAGCCGCCCCACCTGCACAGAATGCAGGCAGCTCCCAGAATACGCTGGAGGATGAAACTTCTTCCCTCGGCAGAAAACCAAATGAGAGGGGCGAGGCAAGGGCCCCCTTCACTCAGGAGAGGGGAAGCGTCTGGAAGGGACAAGCTCGAGGCCACACTGTGCAAATGGCATTCCCCACTCGCCTCTGAGGCTAAAATACCAAAACTGACAGTATCTGCCAGCTTGAGAGTTACTCCCTGCAAATGACAACAAGTGATTTTATCATAAACAAGTTAGCACAGAAGGCCTCCCCTGCTAATTTAATTTCAGGAGAAATGGTGCTAAACCTTTAATTATGCAGCAGTTTATCTGCCAAACTGACTTTCTCCCCCGAAAGTACTTTGCTATCCCAGAGGCGGCTGATAAATATCTAAATATCTGCTCAAAGAATTCATAGTCTTACAGAGAAAGTTCCCTTCTAAAAAAAAAAAAAAGCCGGCAGAGAGAGGAAAACTTAATCCTTTTAAGAAAGAAAGCTCTAGGTAGGCCTAATCACCCACGGCCTCGCCCCTCAGGCCAGCTTCCTGTGGAGGAGCTGCAGACACAGGCAGGGACAGGGTCTCCATGCTGGGCAGCCCACAGGCAGCCACGAAGGGGGTGTTTTCAAAAGAGTGTCAGAGGATTTAACTGAATGGGAGCCACAAATAAAGTCTCAGATCCAGTTGAGGCATCGCCTGCTCGAGGGCCTGAAGCAGGAACGCCTCATGGTGGGCTAACGTTGAGTGGAAGATCCAGGATGCGCCCTGGAAATGGGCCGCAGTGGTTTGGGGGCAGTGCACTGTGCAGCTGGGGCAGGAGTCCTGGCTGTGCCACGTGGGAGCTGTGTGACGCTGGCCACCTCCCAGAACCGCGGGGGAAGCCACTTTCCAAATATAGGAACCGCAACCTCTGCCTTACAAGCCTGTTGTTAGGATTAACGGGGTAGTGCCTATGAAAGCACTTTGCCAAGTGCGAAATACATATGTGACAGTCGTGGAATATTAGCTGGCTGCTCCAATGGGTTACATTTTGAGGTACATAGAGCCCAAGTGAGCAATTTCAGCCCGTTTTTCTCAGTCCACTGCCCACTCCACCAGCCTGCCTTAAGTCCTGTGGAACTCCAAGCACAGGCAAATAACTTGACTAAGCAACCTGCACATAGTCAAATACATTCTAAAACTAAAAGAATTCTACTTTTTTCCTACTAGAGCCAAGAATACAGGAACAGGTTAATGGAAGAGACTAGAGTGGCCTGAAAAAAAGATGAAGGCAGCGTTTCAGATCAGTGGGTAAAGGATGGTATTGGGGAAATTGACTAGGCAGAAAAAACAAAAAATGCTCAATTCATACATCACTTCTTCAATCAAATTAATTTTAAAAGACCTAAGACCTAAGCTTAAAAAAAACTAAACCATAAAACACTCAGAAAAGCATAACTAAATACTGTATGTTTACAATTGTGTTGAGGATACCAAAGTTTGATAAAAAAGACTCCATCAAAGAAATATTGATACATTCAACTACATAAAAGAAATTCAGTGTGGGAGACTAGATAGATAGATGCATATCAAAAACGGTAGAAATCAACCAAATGATCGAGCAAGATTTTTAAAAAATTGCAACATCCCACAACAAACAGAAAATTAACGTAAAGAATGCTCTTTACAATAAGAAAAGGCTGGACAATTCAATAGGGAAAAAAATGTACAAGGAGCCTAAAGATAGAGTCCAGAGAAAAAGAAACCCAAACAGGGAGTTAGTAAATGAAGGGGCTCAAACTCATTCATAATAATTCAATTCGTATTAAAACAGACATGAAATGCCATTTTTTACATATAATAAAAAAGTTTGCTCATATCCAGCCTTTGTGGGGAATGAGGGAATAGGAATAACCTTTTTTGGAGAACAGCATTTTGGAGGGCCATTTGGCAATATATCTTAAAAATTTTAGAGGCCGGCCCAGTGGCATAGTGGGGAAGTTCAGCGTGCTCCGCTTTGGCAGCCCAGGTGCGCAGGTTCAGATCCTGGGCGTCGGATCCGAACTCCACTCATCAGCCATGCTATGGCAGCATCCCACACACAAAACAGACGGAGATTGGCACAGATGTCAGCTCAGGGTGAATCTTCCTCAAAAAAAAAAAGAAAAATTTAATGCAAGCATCCAGCAATCATACTTCCAGAAATGTGTCTTTCTCTCAGGTATGTAAAAATTATATGAACAAGGCTATTTGTTGCAGCAATGGTGGCTTGCAAAAAAGGGGGGGGAGCCCTAAGTGCCCATTATCAGGAAACTAGTCAAATTAAGGTATGAAGCATTCATACAAAGGAATAATAAAGTGCTATAAAAAGAATAAAAGAGAACTATTTAGACTGTCCTGAGAAAAATGTCCATGTTTTGTCAACTGACAAAAGCCTACTTCACAGAAGAGTATGATTCATTTAGGTTCCATCAAAGTATATACAGATACAGACATGTTCTTAGACGTCGCAGAAAAGTCTATGTTACAGGAAGGGCAGTGACATTTAGAGGACTAGGGAGGGAAAACGACCTTTAATTTAGTTCTTAATTTTAATTTGTATGCTGTGTGAAATTTTTAACATGAACTTGTATTATTTTTATGCTATAAAATGGGAAGAAATTACTATTTTATTCTATATACACAAACCCCAACAAGGGTGCACGAAAAACATTCTCAGAAATAAACTTAATATCTCTATGATCCATTTTGTCTATAAAACTCTCTGGAAGTATATAAATTCTTTGCTTGGGGACTGAAGAACACTAAAACCGTCTAGATAAATTCTTAAAATCTCCAGAAAATATCAAGCATAAACATTTCTGGCCTGCAGTTTTTCTTAAGTATAATTGTTTCCTATTTTATTATCATATTTATGAATGCTCCACCTCATTCCAAAAAGAATTTGAGATTTATTAAAATGTATGTAAATAGTTCTATAAGATTAAAATAAGTGTGAAAATCAAACAGAAGGCAAATAAGAGGAGGAAAATAAATGAGGTTAGAAACAGGATTAGTAGGGAAAAAAACGTATGCCACAGCAGCCTGGTGTCTTACTACCTTGAGTGTCCTAATGTCACCAACTAGTTACCCCGAAGAACTCAAGGGTGGGTTTGGATATTTTAACTGTTGTCGCAAACTGTTTTTTCCTTTTGCTATGTTAAAGAGATGCAATCACCAACCTCCCTGAACCAGACCAGGCCTCAACACGAGAGCTACGCCTGTGACCTTTGCCCTGTTTTAATGCTAAGATCTCTCCAGGAGGAGCTCAGGCTGTCTCACCATCACCTGCAGTGTGTGTGGAAGCACGTTTCCCACTGAGCCTGCGCAAGAGGATACCCACCTCTCCTTTTGAATGTTCATCCCCCATCCCAAATAAATGTCCCTGCTTCCCTTTGTTCGGGGAGCCATGACTCTGGAAATGATTCCTGGTGGTCTCCTATTTGCTGCAAATATGCCTCACTTTGTGAGACAACTACTTCTGGTGGAGTCTGATTTAACCCACCAGGAGGGAACCCACCTGGGTCTCGGTAACACTAAATCCCCGCAAAGAGAGAAATACAACGGCTTCAGGCTTCGCGGTGCCCACAAGATGAGAGCAAACCAATGCCTCGTGAGGAGGGCAGTCATTCAGGGTGGGGAGGCCTAGCGAAGTCTCCTTCATGGGTCCTCATAAGAAAACATGCTGCTACACTAATTGGGTTCTCTAGAAACAACTACAGAAATGAGTTTTCATGGAGCAGCATCTCTTTGGGTTATGGAAAATTGAGGGAAAAAAACAAGATACTGTTCTTTACTTTCTAGTGTGGGATCTTCTTCAAAGCAAACAGATTAAAAAAAACACATTAACTCCCCTACTGCCTCGTCACGCTACGCAATTTAGAGTACTCAAGTCACAAAACACACTCATGACAAGTGGATGTTTCCCCGCTCCGGTCCCCAGCAGCCAGCAGCATACCTGGTGTGTGGTAGGCATTCCACAGAAGTGCGAAGACACGACGTGGTGGGACTTCGGGAAGACTTCCGACAACAATCTGCTTGTCTGCTGCTTCCCATGATGCTTTTCATCAACGACAAAGTGGACTGCAAAGTGGGAAAACACACAACGGAAGCTTGGAATTTCTTTCAAAACATATTCCTTCCTTTCTCTATTTGCCCTAGGAGTTGGGAAGTGGATGCATAACCGTTAAAAGATAAGTTTTCTGGCGTGAGACCAGGAACAGGCTAAAGGTGCTATTGTACCGCTGTCAGCTCCAGGAAGCGTGCTGCAGCCCTCCTAAGAATGACATGGGAGACCTGTGACACAATCAGCTGCAGGCTCCTTACCCACAGGACCTGCACAGAGAAGCAGCCGTCCATCAGGGTGTCAGGCACATATTTCATAACCGGGCGGGGGTTTTAGGAGTTAGGGCAAAGCTGAAGGCGGGAGCTGGGGTGGACCCAAGCACTTCTGGCTGGCAGGGAACTTGATGTTGGTGGCAGCCCCTCGGCCCCTCACCTTTAAAAATAAAGAGGAAATCCACCACCCGCTTTGGTGAAACCCCCCCAAAGAACTGACGTCAACTGACTGGCTATTTCCTTTTCACTTTCTGGCCACAAAACTCATTGCATGACAGTCAGATTTTGCACCCTCTAACGAACTAGTTTTCCATCCACGTATTAATGCGGCAGCCCTTCTAAATGGAAGGCAGGGGACAGGAGCCTGTTCTTGGACACGCCCCAAGAGAGGCCTCTGGAGGAAGGCAGCTGCAGGAGACTGAGAGGTTTGCTAAGGGAGAGAGGGTCTGAGCAGGACCTCAGACCAGCAAACAGCCACACCGACCACGCTCTCCCACAGCCTCAGGTTGTAGTGAAAGCACTAAACCATCTTGTTAGGATGGTCTTATCCTTGTAAAACAGCCAACCCGAGTAGCACAGAAATCGAACCCTTGGCAGCTGGTTGGTGAAGGTAGGCCGTGTGCCCTCACATCCCTCAGTCTGGAAGAAACACAGCCACTCTGACAGCCACCAGCCCCTCGAGGCTGCCTGAGGACAGAGGGTGGACCGCACCCCAGTCCACCACAGGCTCACTTCTGCCTCTTTCATTCTCCTTCCTTCCTTCCCAGCGAGACCGCGAGTCCATGCCCTCTTTTGCTCTTGTATCTCCCTCAGCACCGAAGGGTCCTAAATGAGCTATAGATCCTGCATTAATGCCTATTGATCAATGCAATCCTGTGTGAGCAGCTGGCTGAACACATCAGGCCACACCAGACAGACTGACCAAAATAGGAGAGACATGCAAAGAACAAAAAGTCCACATACTTTATTCTGTAATCCAACCCAAAACCTTGGACTGAAAGCTCAAAGTTCCACAATCCTATCATGGAAGGAGGAGCACACGCAAGTGGGCACACTTAGAGGGCCGCGGAACGTAATAAAATTTCCTGCCCCTCTCCCCACAAGACTAAAGCTCGCGTGGCTAATCCTTTACAGATGGACAGTCAGCTACGAGAGATGATCGTGAAAGTAACTGCACAAGGAACGAGGTGTCAGGGGAGGGGCTGAGACCAGGATGGGAGGGTCGCCGGGGCAGTCCCAGGGCTCTTGCTACCACGTGGCACCCTCCTCCCTCGACCTGAGACCTGAGAGAAACTCTCGTGCCAGGCCATGGAGGTGTCACTGCCACCAAACAAACTACAGGCTCCCCAAGAAAGTTCCTCTGCAAGCAGTGTCTCTTGCTAGACATAAACACCTCCTTCAAAGCTTGAAATTTATTAGCACCCAAATGATGTTTATGACCCTGAGGCTTGTGATCCTGTCATGGATTCCATCAACCAAGGAGACTGGATTAGCTCACGGACCCAGGCATTTATGGCTCTGAAGTGAGCCACTGTTCAAAGAGTCCCGATGACAGATGGAACTGATCTGCCCACAGGTGGATGGGCGCCCCCGGAGCAGGCGGGACGCCCGCACTGGCAGAAAGGACATCCAGGACCAAGGAGAGAAGGCAACAGAATCAAGCAGGCATCAGGGCCACAGTCAGCAAGCAATCAGGGGCCATCACTCAGAGAAGTGAGCCAGCAAGAGAGAAAGGCAACCAAAAGCTGAGATCACGTCACAATCAGCAAGAAAAAACAGCCAGATTTGTCACTGAAATAGAAATTCAAAAGATGAATAAATGTCAGTGGAATTTTTTCCTAAAGGAACTTTCCGAGTTATCTATATACAAATGCAAGAGGAACGAATTTTTTACATTATGGTTTGGTTTGGTTTTGATTTTTTAACTTTTAAAAGGCTAGAGATGTGTGCATTTTTGAAATGCAGTTTCAACATCTGTGGACTTGACCAGCACACTTCAAAAGAAAATGAAAATTATGGATAAACACTGAGGATTACTCACTGGGTTAGGAGTTCAGAGAAAGAGAAAAAAAGGAGACAGCCTTTTGAAATTGATATTCTAAATCTACCAAAATATAGGTGGGATAAAGAAATATTAATAACTCGAGTATTTTATCATCTTCTGCAGTAGTTGCTGATTTTGTTAACTATTGTTCGTTGTTATAAGGAACACGCAATGTGACAGTGGTGAAGATGACACTTAGATTATAAACTTCGGCCGTTATCTTTGGGCCCTGTCTCTAGACCAGGATAATTGTATTGGGGTCTTTGAGAAAGCCCCCTCCGAGAGAGACTTCTAGATTTACTTCCAGGTAGCAGGCTCTGACAGATCTTGCTAATCCTGGACGCTGTTTCAGAGCTCTAAGTCTCTCGAGAATTGAGACTGCACGTTTACTCACACATATTTGCATGTTATTCACCAAATGATAAGCAAAAAACCACGCTAGGCTTGGACAGGGTGCGGAAGATGGAAAGAGCACAGTCCCTCCAATTTCAGGGAGCTCACCCTCTGATAGGAGGTAAGACATTCACACAAGTAACTAAACGACACACACACATAGATAGAAGGTATAATGGAGTAAATATTCTCACTATGCATCTGTTTCCTTACACTACACACTAACAGATGAGAAATTTATACCTCCTTATGTATGCGTGTGTGTCTGTGTTTACATGTACATGTGAATGCACGTGTATATGTGTATGCATGTTGTCCAAGGTACATATAGGCGTGTGTTGTCTGAGCTTCTGTGGAGACCTCCAGAAGCGGTCTGTGCCTCCACGGTCCATCCTCAGAGTCCTTCGGTTGGCTGGCCCACTTGCATCTCCACTGTTGTAGGTTATAGGAAGCTGGTCTGAGATTGTTCATCAAGTCTCAAGCTATAATAAAGCACTGTTTCTAAAACATTTACTCACTCCCTGTTTTCCTTTCTAAAACTAACCTATGCCCAACACATAGTAAATGAATGAATGATATTTACTAAAAGTTTCTCGGGGCTGGCCCCGTGGCCGAGTGGTTAAGTTCGCGTGCTCCGCTGCAGGCAGCCCAGTGTTTCGTTGGTTCGAATCCTGGGCGCGGACATGGCACTGCTCATCAAACCACGCTGAGGCAGCGTCCCACATGCCACAACTAGAAGGATCCACAACGAAGACTACACAACTATGTACTGGGGGGCTTTGGGGAGAAAAAGGAAAAAAATAAAATCTTTAAAAAAAAAAAGTTTCTCTTCATAATTTCCCTTACACATATATTTTCACCTTCAGAATTCCAGCAATGTTAACAACTACGACTTTGAATGTTCTAGGATTAGGACGAGTATCAAAATAGGCCCGACTACTCGTTTCCAGGTTGCCAGGCTCTATGTCATTTTATGTTAGTCACTCGATTTTCTCAACTCTCTGCTTTACGCCTCCAAGCAGCATTCTGGGAAGGAGTGAACCACCAGTATCATGAGAAACAACCTTTGTCGTAGTTTGAAATCTGGATTCTGCCAAGTCTTTGGAAAACTCAAACTGGACGATTATCTAGAAAGTTCAGGGGAAAGAACCCGGCATTTACGATCTGGGTGATGTGTCGTGATGACCAGCAGCGGTTTATTGAATGCCTATGGGTTGCATATCCATTTGGAAAGAGATTCTCAGTCTTTGCCCTTAAATAACTGATGAGAACACCCACGCAGAGCCATTGAATTACCTTGCCGTGGCCCTAATTCTCACCTCTGTGTGCCAGCGGAGACCTGGCCCTGGTTTTCTCAGGACGGTGCTGGTCTCTGAGGGGCAGGGGCCTTCCCTTGGAAGGAGAGGAAGGCTCCCAGGGCAGCGGTGTGAGCTGAGCGGGTGGAGGTGTGAGCTGAGCGGGTGGAGGTGTGAGCTGAGCCGGTGGAGCCCGCTGGGCTGTCTGCCTCCCGGAGGAATCGCAGGGTGCCTGCAGCAAAGCGCTTACACCTATCTGTGTCTCCATCTCCCATTTGTAAAACAGGCTAATTACGACCTTGCTCCCTTACAGGGCAGTTGGGAAGCTTCCTTCACGTTTGTAAATCACCTCAAAGATGGGAGTGACCGCTCAGTGCCGCGGCAGGTGGGAGATCCCTGGCCCGAGCTCTGCCTCCTCTCCTCCTGGCAGCTCGCCTCATCTTTGATGAGGGGGAAGAAGTCATGAACAGCTCTTTGCCTCCCCTTTTCCTATTTATACTGAATATCCAAAGGGAAGCATAGTCCTTTTTACCTAAATTTCTGTGTTCTCAGCTCCATATGTTTTCATCACAACTCAGAAAGTATTAATATTTTTAGAAGCAATAATTTAAAATCAACATCTTTGTAAAATTCCACAAAGCCTATGGAATTATCATCAATAATTATTTCTATGCATCAATTTATGCCCATGTTATGTCCAAGGGTATATTTCTATGAATTCAAAGATAGAAGGATCATGAATGCTGTCTCCTAATGAGTCTGACACCTCAATCAGTTAACCTCTCTTAGAAAAGAAAGAAAACACATTTTTAAGTTGCACGTAAAACACGCATACACATGTGGAATGAACTCAGATATATTCTTTTATGTTAAGAAATGCAAAACAGTACACCTTTTCAAAAAAAACCACTTGCGTATTAAAATGTCTCACAAGAACCACATTTTAAGGATGTATTAATTTACTGTTGGTTGCCTCTTGAAAAATTCAAAAGCATGAAATTTTTTTTAAATAAACTTTAAAAACCATTTTGACCTAAATGATCATCAATAGGGTGCTAGCTACATAAATTATGGTACATCCAAACAGTGTGTGTATGTGTGTGTGTGTGCGTGTATAATAGTATATACCCAGCCTAAACTCTAGAGGAATACAGAGAAAAAATGGTAAAAGTAGTTACTTCCTGAAAAAGAGATTAGAAGACTTAGGCTGAAGGCCGTAGTGTTAACATTAACGTATACTCTTGTTTAAGATTTTTACCGTAAGAATGCACCATTTTTTACCTAAACATTTAAGAGTCACTTTAGTATATTCTGTTATTAATTTGGCATCCTATGATATTTTACCTTGAAAACATAATTGTTTTTATAGCGTATACTATCAAGGAAAATGGTCAACCACACAGAAAGTAAACTGGTGTCTTTAGATTTCAAAATTGCCCGCCTTAGGTGTATACGGGAAATCTCCATAGCTTCCACTCAATTTTACTGTGAACCTAAAACTGCTCTGAAAAATAAAGTGTTAACAAAAATTGTCTGCCTGCTATTGGATGAATACGCTACCAAATAGCACCCCAACTCTGCTCAGGGGGATCACAAGACTGTTTTCACCCACTGACGAATAGGTAAGAGATTTATCCCTACTGTAATGTGAACACGCATACGGAACTCCTCCCCCGGAATGCACCTCCTTGTGGACAAAGGAAATGCCTTATTCATATAATTTCCTCCAAAAGTCCAGTTCAACATAGTAAGCTAGTAGGTAAATAATAGTAGGTATTCAAAAAATAGTTCTGAAGTAAATAAATAAATAAATTGGCTTCACAGTATGATATCTTGCCCCCTCTAATTAAATTGGTTTCTTTACTGCGGCACTTTTCAAAACCTTTAATGAATAATTGCACATTGTAAGTTCAATGAGTTAAATATAGAACATAGCATTTCCCAAACTTGTTTTACCATGAAAAAAACATTTTTCTGACAAAGTACTTTGTAGTACTAGGGTAATGAAGTCTAGACAACTAAAACTGGAAATGCTGCCTTGGCTTTTAATTGACACCTCATTGTTTCCTAAAACTCAAGGTCAGCAAAGGCCATTATCTCCAGCTGAATATCCGTGAGCTCCCTGCAGCGCCCATCCTCCCCTGCTGGTGGGTTGGGGGCACACAGGGATGCGAGAGGAAGTGATCTGCTGTTGCCATTCCAGAATGGAAGGTCTCTTCCTCTTTCCCTTCGTTTGCTGGGACAACTCTGGAAGTCAAGTGTTGAGATGACAACCTCACAAGTTGAACTGAAACGTCAGTTCACCAGATGTAAAAGAACCCCTGTCAATTCACATCAGAATTTGTGGTAAGCCAGAAATATACTTCTGTTGTGCTAAGCCACAAATTTTGAGTTATTTGTTACAACAGCATAACCTAGCCTATCCTGACCAAGTGTTTGAATCGTCATGGCATTCCTTCATATAAAAAATGTACAGTGAATGCATACTATGTGCTGGGCTTGATATTTGAGGCATCTTTTAATAAATGTACTACAAAACTGCCAAAAGAGAAATTAAAGCAACAAAACACATAGAGTGAGGGATGGACAGCCTCAGTCATTTGAAGGAAAGTGTGGAAGCTGGTGTTTCCATTTTTGCAAGCCTAGTAGTTACTTCGGAAGCAGTTGTCAGAAAGTAAGCTTAAATACAAAGACAGCAAATTTGCCCAAATTAACTAGTATTTTACTATGTCTGAATTACTGCATACTTTCCTAACGACCAGGTGTTCTCTAAGATTGGGAAGCAGTATGTCCAGGAATATTTTGGCCCTCCTGTTATATCTATACAGAATTCTTGGCTTAAAAAAAAAAACTACAAATCTAAAGAGAACACTGCAAGTGGCCTAATATATCAGAAACTGTCACCAGTCCTCACCAGTCAATGCTCTCGTGCATTTGTCATAATTAGGCAGTGTCTATGACTTTTCTGAATCAGGGCTGCTTAATCGATCAGGGCTCTCAAGAGATTCCTAATCTCCAATGAAGGACACTTTCACGTGAGATGAAATTCCATCGCAGCTGTGGACTTTGATTCAACACTTACAACCGCCCTGTGAGACGATGGTGACTTGGGAAGGAAGGAAGATGTTGGGGGACGTTGAGGCAGAATGTAGAGGAGTCCTGTTGTTCACTTGTCATTATCTTGAGTGGGGAAAAGTCAGGACACCGGGAGCTACTCAATGTCCACCTCTCTGAATCCCAAGGATCTCCTTTTAAAGATCGACAGGAGTTCGACAGCCACAGTGATCCAGAAGAGTCTGGAATTACAACACAGGCTGTCAGACGAAGCCCACATCGTGGGAAAACAAGATCTTTCGCTGGTTCTCCGTCCAGTGCTCTGTCAGCTCCACGACTTGGTGGCATATCCACTGCCACATAATGCTCCATGTCCCTCCCTTCCTCTTGCTGCTCCTCCTCCCACTGAAGCGAATAGTGTTTTAAAAGGACTGCTTTGGAAAGGCTGTTCCCAGGTCTCTGTGTACTGGCCTTGGTTTAAGCTCGAGTTTCTAGAGCTCCTGGGACTCTTCAAGGAAGATACAATGACGGTGCAATTTGAAATCTGTTGTCCTGGCCAAGAAAACCACACACCCTGTCAGGCGCTTCATCAGCCAGGGCCAGCCTGTAAGAGACAAGTCCCTCCAGGCGAGGTCAGGATGAGGAGGACCTGGCATAGCCTAGCTCCGGCTGAAACGCTCGAGAACTCACCCGGGTCTGGCCTGAAGCAAGCTGTGAGACATGCCCTCCCTCTGACCGTTTTCACATCAATTCGCCAACAATGTATTCAATACCCAGTCATGCCGACTGAGGGAGCGAAGCAGGTTCTCTTCAAATGGAGTTATAAACTGCCTCTCAGCCCTCAAAAACCATTAACTTGCCTTTGGTTTTTTCCAAATAAAAATAATAAAATTTTTAAAAGCAAACATTTTTTCAAATTTCCACAAAATGTATGAAGGAAAGCTATCCCACATATGCAGGTGCGTCTTCCTTAACACTCTCCAGGCACGTGAACACACGTGCAAGCACGTGCAGACGCAGGCGCTCACGCACACCTGTGTATAGCTGGGGAGAGACATGGGCTTATCAGCAACTGACTGGATGGCTTTTGCTTTACAAAGTAAAATAATATTGTTCCTATTTCTTTGGTATTTTCTTTTTTTCACTATGTAACAATCGTCTCTACAAGTCATTAGATCAAATTCTAACTCATTCCTATTTCTTTATACACATAAAATACACATAAATTTTACATAAACAGAATCCTCTCACTTTGACGGAGATCTGTTTAGTGTGGTCTTTTTTATCTTTTTCACTTGCCCTCATTTTTCCTATCCCAACAATTCCTAATGATCCCACGATACCGCCTAAAACTATTGCTCTTATTTTTCCTCTATGCTCACATCATCATAAACACACACACCCTGGAATTTTGTTGGTGCATGTTTATTTTACAGACTGGATCATTTTGTACAGATTTCTCTGCATCCTTTATTTTCTTATAACACTTGGTCCACCGTGAGAGCTCTAATTCGTTATTTTTAGTAGATAAAGATACAGCTCCATGTGGTGATACTCGTTATTCTGTCTCACTTCCCCTACAGCTCTGTGTTTCCGGCTTGTATTTGTTTGTTTGTGTTTTTGCTTTTTCCTTTACCAACAATAGTGCAATAAATGTCCTTGTAAATATAACTTTCCATATTGTTGCTTTAATTTCTAAGGAACACAGTCACAAGAGTGGACTGCTAGGTTGGAAACCATGTGTATTTTTTAATTTTAATATATCGTTTTAACCACTAAACTCACCAGAGGTTGCCTGGCTATTCCCATAAAAACGGTGCTAATTCACCTTGCTACTAGCCGTGCGTGGAAATTCTCTTTACTCAGCATCCCCACCAGTAATAGGTATTACAGTCTTTTCAGATTTTGCCAATTGTATTTCATTGCTACTTTAATCTGAATTTTCCTAATTACCAGTGGGTTTGAGCACCTTTTCGTAACTCTTTTAATCATGTTGATTCACTCATCTATAAACTTCCAATATTTTTACCGGGTTGGTTTTCTTTTTCTACTTTTTCTCTTAAGTGACACACCTACAAGGTGAGCAGAAGACCGGTGGCCGCACAGAAGAATCAGGTATGTGCAAGTTTCCGTCACTGCCATCCTGGGCAGCCTTGCTTGTAGCTTTGAGTTCTGCATCCCTGACCCCTCCATTCTCATAGTCAGCATCACCCTCACATAGCCAGCCAACTCTAATTTGGCAATTCAGTCTACCTAGTGTTTCTGATCTTCAGTAACTATCAAGACTCTCTTGTGGACATTATCCAAAGTGAAGTAAGTCAGACAGCGAAAGGCTAATACTGTATGAAATCACTTATATGTGGAATTTAAAAAGCCAAACTTGTAAAAACAGAGAATAGGGGTTCCCCAGGGTGGGGAGGGCAGTGTGGGAACTGGGGAGATGTTTAAGGGTACAAACTTGCAACTGGTAGATAAAGAAGTTCTGGAGATCTAATGCACAGCTGAGTGATTATAGACAGCAATTCCATACTATAAACATCAAAGTTGCTAAGACACTACATCTTAACTCTTCTCACCACACACACACACAAAATGATAATTATGTGACGTGAGAGAGGTTTTAGCTAACACAACAGTCGTAATCATATTGTAATATATAAATGTATCAAATCAACACGTTGTGCACCTTAAATTTATACAGTGCTGTATGTCAATTATACCTTGATTTTTAAAAAAAGACTCTCTTGTGAATAATCTTCTTTAGGGTGGGTGGTTTTAAAAACACCAAGATCAACAAATTAAAAACAAATATTCGTATTGCCACAGACTGAATATCTTAGTTTCTGAACAGCTCATGATTATAACCAAATTTATGACTTACCAATTACCATTACACAACATGTCCTTGTAATAAATGATAGCTACGTAAAAGGACGAATGTCAGGCATCTATCCCAAGGAATGTCCTTGGAGTAACAGCTTCAGATACCAATTTAGATAAAACACATCTACTAAGAGGATTTCAAGGGAATACTAGGAGGGGTTTTTGAGTAGTGATTATTATTTTCTCCAGCTACAACTTAACAATTGCCCCACTAGTCAGTCCCATTGGTCTTGTCTCCTTGCTAAGTAATTCAGACTTTGCTCATCACAGAATTCCACAAAAATCTCATTCTGGAATGAAATCCAATTGTTCAAGATTAATTCTCCATTTAGAGTTCCAGAAAATAACCTTAATATACAAAGCATCCTTGGATTTTTCCGCAAAGTAATTGATTGTGCAAAATAGAAAGTATCACTCATAACACGGAAGTTCTCAGCACTGTGCTAGGGAAGGCACAAAAGAGCCTGCCCAGCTGTCTCAAAGGTTCTAAGGGGCAGACTCCCAGTTGAAAAATTTGCTTTGACTTCTCATTTTATTGTCAAGCCTTATTACATAAGGGTGATTTGTGCTCCACACTAATTAGCTAAGAGGTTTGGACATTAATCCACTACCCAATAAGCAGCCCTGTGCAATGAGGTGGTTTTTGAGAAAGACCAGTTCTGGCTTTATTGCTATTGGGTCTATCAGGTTTAAGAAGATGTGCACAACGTGCTCTTGCTGCCGGCTGAAGACGTTCACACTTTGCACTTGTACACAGGGGCTCTTTCCTCCTGGTTCTCTGTGTGCCTTGTGGGCACATCACTCCAGAGCAAGCAGTGTCAGTTGAAGAAATTGGGGGATACCACTGGAGAACTTCTATAAAAAGGAAGCTGTTGGGGCCAGCCCTGTGGCCAAATGGTTAAGTTCACACATTCTGCTTTGGTGGCCCAGGGTTTCACCAGTTCAGATCCTGGGTGTGGACATGGCACTGCTCATCAGGCCATGCTGAGGCGGCGTCCCACATAGCACAACCAGAGGCACTCACGACGAGAATATACAACTATGTACTGGGGGGCTTTGGGGAGAAGAAGAAGGAAAAGAAAAAAGACTGGCAACAGATGTTAGCTCAGGTGCCAATCTTAAAAAAAAAAAATAAGCTGTATATATCTGATAAGGGAGTGATATCTAGAACATATAAAGAACCGTTACAATTCAATAATAAAAAGACAAATACTAATCCAATTAAAACAGGAGCAATTCACATTTTTCCAAGGATGATATACAAATGACCAAGAAGCACACGAAAAGATGCTCAACATCATTAGTCATTAAGGAAATGCAAACCAAAACCATAATTAAATATTGTTTCACACCTTCAGCATAGGTAGAATCAAAAAGTGAAATAAAAACAAATGTTGGCAAAGATGTGGAGAAATTGGAGCCCTTGTACACTGGTGGTGAGAAGGTAAAATGGCGTTTTGGAAAACAGTCTGGCAGTTATTCTAAAACTTAAACATAGCGTTAGCAGTGACCCCGCAATTTCACTCCCAGGTATATACCTAAGAGAAAAAACATAATCCACACAAAATGTGTACACGAGTGCTTATAGCAACATAATTCATAATAGCCCAAAGTGGAAACAACTCTAACGTCCACCAACTGCTGAAAGAATAAACAAAAGAAGGTCTATCCACACGACGGAATGTTATCCTGCCAGAGAAAGACATGAAGGACTGACTCACACTGCCACACGCACGAGCCTCTCACTCAGCACTTCCACTTTCTAAGTGAAAGAAATCAGTCACAGAAGACCACGTATTATATGATTCCTTTCATCTAAACAGTACAGAATGGGGAAATCTATAGAGACAGGAAGTAGATCTGCAGTTTCTGAGAGCTGGATAGCGGAGGATCCAGGGAGGGCTGGAATGGGGCATAGCTAAGGGCTGCGAGGTTTCTTTTTGAGGTGGTGAAAATGTTCTGAAATTGACTGTGGTGATGGTTGCGCATATCCGTGAATATGCTAAAAACCACTTGAATTATTCACTTTAAATGGGTGAGTTGTATGGTACGTGAATTATGTCTCAACTAAGATATTTTTTTAAAAAGGAAACAAAAAGGAAGCTGTGAGTGTGAGAAGAAACACTCCCTGGCTACTACAGGTAGAAGTGAATGGCTGGGAGGTGTCGGAAGAATGAGCCCAGACGTGGAGAAGCCATGGTCCCTTCCGATGGGAGTAGGGAGGTCAGGGAGCGAGCGGCCTAGACTCACTCTGCGGGTGTGACAGCATCAGAGCCCCTTCACTCAGTTATTCAACAAATGTTTATTGAGAACCTTCTACGTGCCAAATAATGGCCTAAGAAATTGGGACATAGCCGTGAACGGTTGTTTTGTTAAAAGAAAAAGAGAGCTAGTTAAGGATGCACTCTGCAGCATTGTTGTGCTCCCTAAAACTGGGAACAATCTGACTGTCCGTAGGGAAATGGTTAAATAACCAAGGTAGAATTGTGTGCATCTATGCATTTTTTTTAAATTTTTATTAAAGTCTATATCAATGGATCTACTATTTTGTTGAACCATATGAAATTGCCAATTTTGTAAGTCAAAATGGTTAAATATTGGCAATTTCTTATATTGTTATACTAAAAAATACATTGCATGCAGGTTCATCAGTTATGACAAATGTACCATTCTGGTGGGGATGTTGATAAGGGGGAGGCTGTGCGTGTGTCAGGGCAGGAGTACATGGGGGATCTCTGTACCTTCCACTCAATTTTGTTATGAACCTAAAACTTGTCTAAAAAATAAAGTCTATTAAATTGTAAAAAGACAAATTGCACACTAATGTGTATAATAATATATACATCTATATTTTTACCTGTTCTCCCTAGGATAGGGGAAAAGCACAGAAGGATAAATACCTGGCCGTTAACTATTGCTTACTCTAGGAGGGAGAGGAGCATCCGCATGTGTGTGTATGTGTGATGGGGAAACGATTATTAAATTTTTCTTTATACATCTTTACATTGTTTCACTTGTGACAATAATTATTACTTTCATAATAAATAAGCATCATTGAAAATTATAAATAAGAAAGAATGCCAGGGAGGTGCCTATGGAACTGAGTCCACAACTCAGATTCCTGATCCTTTATCTTCAAGTTTAGTTTCACACATGACACGACGGGCAGACTGCCCAGGCACGAACGCCCACCACGTGCTGAGGAAGTTTCAGAGAAATGGGAGCTAGCTGTGGATCTGGAACTGTCTCCATAGCTGCTCCAAAGGAAACACAATCAAAATAGTTTTTAACACTTACGATAAGACTACTGGACAAAGACTGATCACTCGACGTCGTTAAACCAAGTGCCCTTTGTGTGAGTTTCTGAGACAAAGAAGTCCGGAGGTATTTTATGCACAACATGAAATATGAGATGGGAAATCAGCAAAGATAAGATTTCCATACAATGGTGTGTTAGATGGGTCCCACTTACCTTCTCTAACTCCTAAACCAAATCCCAAACATTTGCTTCAACTTTTTTTTTTTTTAATGAATCGCTCTTTATGTACACTCCTCCTGGATGCCCAAGAACGTCGGCAGAATCATCACCTGAGAGGTCATGGTTAAGACACAGTCTCTGGGCACAAGATGACTGGTGCAAACCTCAGCTCTGGCTCTCGCTGACGTGGACACTCACTGAACCTGCATGTGTGTCCCGTTTCTCATCTATAAGGTGGGGACCACGATGAAAAGCACCTCTAGGGACTGTTATGGGGATAAAATGTGCTAATTTAGGTAAAGCATTTAAAATCGTGCCTGGCATTAAACCATATCCGTTTTTATGCACTGAAAACTTCTCACAGCTTTGGTACATTTTTCAAAAACTGGATATAATGCGCTACTCTCTCTCTTTCATTCACACACTTGTACTGACTGCCTCCTGCCCACCAGGCGTTGGGCGAGGCGTGGAGAATAACAAATGAATGAATAAATCTCACAATCTCTCTGTTGAATGGCCCATTGCACATTTCAAAATGTGAGTATAATAATCTTTTTAATCACTATATTTTTTTCAAAGCCAAAGACAAACAAAAGTTGTTTTTATTATATAACTAGTGAAAGAATACATATGTCAGGAACAGGACAGCACAAACTAGATCCTAAGGGGAAATGTCACTAATGTGAGTGTGGCCACAGGGCTTGACACCCCCACTCAGCGTTTGTGGTGTGATTATAAATTATTGAGGCTAGATCCACAATCCAGAGCAGGAATTCGATCCTGTTACCTTATGAGTTTGGCGAGTTGCATCGAGGTTTGCTCAAGTTTAGAGCCCTGTGTCCACAGGTAACTGTGCAAATACACACTGGCTCACATGCACAGGCCTGAGAAAAAGCAGAGCCGATCTAGCAAGAACCAGAAAAGAGGTCTAACAAAAAACTGCTGAGCAATGTGCCCCTCTTTCTACATCTTCTCCCCCTGGGCTTTATGAGACAGAGGAGAACACTTCAGTGCATATGGTTTGTGATTTCTAAGGCTTTGGAAAGGTAAACAAAGCAAGAGATGACCGTGGAAATGCCCACTGACCACTGGAAACATGTCATCAGTAGCATTTTTGTGGCTCGATGATTTCTCCAAACCAGTGAGGGCAAACATGTCAGCTTTTGAAGCGTCTCTGGTTTTGGTGACACTTGGCAGCACTGCAGCAGGCCCCAGGCAGTCAAACGCGCCGTGTAGCCTGAGGGCACTGGCCGTCAGCCCATCCATCCATCCGTTCATTCTGCAGTTAGATCCCGGGCTGTGCGCCTGACGGTATGCAAAAAACTGGGATTACAGAGATTTAAGAAAAAAATTCAGCACAAAAAAACAGGTACAAACCTCCAAAGCTTATAAAGTTTCAGTCAGAAAAGAATCAACGTTTCTAGCAAAACAAATATACAATTTGGTGTTGCTTTTATGTGGGCAACCAGCAGCCTAATATGTCATTATGTCAATTGCCCACGGTGCAAGTGCTAGTTTCTCGGGAGCTGGTGCACAGCGGAAGGCTCGGGAAGCTAGTAGGGAAGAAAGCAATCTTTCCCGGCATTGCTCCTGAAGGAACACTAGTCCACATTAGGCTTAGAAACCTCATTCTGATTCAGGAGAGAGACAATACCTACCCGGAAACACTGCCATAACAATATGCAACTTTCTATTTTCCACAACGCAAAGCTCAGATTTCAGTAACACAGTCCCAGCAGACCCCGCTCTCGGCTGGTCTTTATCTGCTCTCTGGGGATTGCCCCCATGAATAAACCTCTTCCTCTGAAGACATTCTTGCATCCTAGGCTTCCCTTGGGGCCTCAGCATCATATTGTCACAGGACAACTATAAAATCTTTATAGCGGCAGGAATCGACTGACCAGTGGGTAAACCACACATGCAGTAAAAATTCCGCGTGTCAGAATTCAGAAGCCAGGGCAGCGGGGTCACGCTCGCTGCTTGGCTGCTGGTGTCGAGTTTCTTAAGTCAGAGAATCCTTTCATTAGTGCATTCCCACCTGTTCACTCACCTCCCTCAAAAAAAGACTAATACATAAACAACCAAGAAATTAAATAGAGGCAGCCCATTTAAAAAACATTCACTCAAAATATATAAATTAAAACAACAGAGAAACCATGTTTGTTTGGGGCCTTAAAGGATCCAGATATAAACCTTGAGCTGCCCAGGAAAGATGAAATCGAGGGATTTGAGACATGGAAGGAAAAGTACTCCATCATGGTTACAAGACTTTGTTGGGGGCGGGGCAGGTCACCTTTTCAATGCAGAATAATTCCATCTTCACAGATGCATTGTGAAAACAACTGATAAGGCACAAAATGGTCCAGATCTGTCATTTACAAAGAGGAGTTCTCTGCGGCTTATCTAGTCTCTCACCTGATCCAGGCTCACAGTTTCTAGACCCAGCTGGGTGTTACCGCAGCCTCTGGGTATTAATCAAGAACTCCCCCGACAAGTCCCGCCTCACAAGCTGGCTGCTATGGAAGATGCAGGAGGAGGAGAAGACATTGTTCCTCTGCCAAGGTTTCCACCAATTGCGACCCTAAAATAAGGAAGCCCTCAGTCTTGATGCTCTCCCTTCCATCTTAGAGAGTGCTGACAGGGTGTTCCCCAAGCCCTTGAACACAAGAATCCATTTTCTAGAACTCCTTAGTGAACAATCTCTGATCCCTGATGGAAGGGAAGAGGCATTCCCCAGCCTGCTGCTCTGAGAGCCCCCAAGCAGGAGGTCCAGATCTGTTCAGAAATCCCAGTCTGTCTAACGGAACACTGTGGCAGCCCTGCCCCCCACCCTCTCATCCACGACGCCTAGGGGCATGGAAGGAGGAGAGCTGTCGGTGGTTTCCTCTTCCCAGGCCCCCATGTAGGGTACCCCACCTATTTATGGTCTGTGGTCAGCTCCACAGAGATGACAAGTGCTGTTAGTGGCTTTTTGCCTCTTTTTCATGAAGGTTGGGAGCAAGTACTTCCAAAGGAATATAACACTCTTAGAAAGAAGAGGCACACACTTGAGACCCCTGCCTAACCCCTGACCTCTGCTTCTGCTCCAAATGTGCCCTTGTAGGGAGCTCCACTGCCACGGTAAGGCAATGGTGCAGGGTGACCAGGCCTGCATCACAGAGCGCCTGACCTGATCCATTCATTGAACAAACACTTATTACGCATCTGCCACATCCTGGCCTTCCCAAGGCTCAATATTCTCACCAAATCTCTTAACCTGATTCTCACTATGAAGTGACAACAGGGACAAGGGTGACACAGAGCTGTGCAAGTTGTGTACTGTACAAGAACATCCAACACAAGAGGTGAGTAGGAACCGAAATCCAGCCCACAATCCTCTTGCCAAGCCAGGCACTCATGGGGCTACCCCTTCCCTAAGGTACCAAAAAGCATTTTCTAGTCAAGCAGAGGCCCTATGCAGGCCATATGACATATGGTCAGATGTCAACAGACTGTCGCACCCATTACCAGCTCTGTCCCTGACAGATGAGGTAAGAATGGATGAATCTCTTAATTTGCTATTGCCTCAGTCTCCCCTTCTGTAAAATGGGGACCATAAGGCTTCTCCAAGGTTTATAACTTGAGATAGTCATTGTAAGGAACAGGCTGAGCTCACTAGAATGATGGCCCTCAAAGACCGCACTGTTTATATTAACTATCAAACTTTATTTTTCACCTTGTCCCAAGAGAGTGCTACTTACCAGCTATGGATCAGCCTATTATCAGAGAGGAAAACAAACCCATTTTGTAGCCCTTGCCAAGGAAAATTAGTGGGAGCTCTTATTTCTCTAACCATGCAACCGTCCCGAGAAAGGCCAGGCTGGGCACTAGTGGCACAACTCGAGGCCTATGCAGGGACCAACAGAAACTTCACCTCAGTTCTTCATCAACTGCTCTCAAGTTTCATATGGAAACAAAGGTCATAAGTAAAGCTACTGACCAATTTGGCAAAGAGATAGAGAAGAAGGGACTTTCTTTCCTCGAGGGCAGACAATACACCTTTCTCATCCTGTATTTCAGGGCCTGAGTTGAATAGCGGCAGCTCAACTGATATGTGTTGACGTTTGTGCTGAGCGGCCCAAGTGCCTGGTCCTCCCCTTCAGGGCAGGGACGCAGACCCAGCCATGGGGTTAGGAGGCTGCTGAGTAAGTCAGACACAATCATCCCAATGTGGTCAAACCTGCAGAAAAGGGACTTCGAGACCCAGGTTTAGAAACTTTCTGTCTCTAACCTAATCTCACATGTTCCTCTCTTTCCAGCATTAGTGGAGTCAGAAATCATGGCCATGAACTAATCACTCTGATTCTACTTTCCAGACTAAAAGATTGACATTTTAAGAAGTTCTAACTTAACTATCTTAAAATGCTGCTTCTAACTTATAGATGAATTTGTTATTTATTTATTTATTTTTATTTTTTTGTTGAGGAAGATCTGTCCTTAAGCTAACATCTGTGCCAGTCTTCCTCTATTTTATACATGGGTCACCACCACAGCATGGCTGATGAGTGGTGTACATCTGTGGCCAGCATCCAGGCCCACAAGCCTGGGCCACGGAAGTGGAATGCACCAAACTTAACTACTACACCACGGGGCCAGCCCCATGAATTCATCTTTCTAGGTACAAATGTAAACGAACTAATGTTAGTGTCATTAGGTCATTCTGTGACCTCTTCTCTAAGTGCAGGGCTTCTGATTTTCTTTTTGCCCAATTCATCATTCAGTCATGGACCGTATTCTCAGCCTTGAAAGCCAATAGATGGCTTGCTGATTATCTAACGTTAATAAAACCTCAAGGCTGCAGTAGAGAGAAAGCACATGCTGCAGTCTCCAGCTGGAGGCCCCATTTCTGGTGGATTGCAGACCCTCATGGCGTGAAATTCAACTGCGAGTTGTTTTCTCTTCCCTCCTGGGAGTTGAGGAAGGGATTTGCAGAGGGAGATTCTCTCGAACAACAGTCACCAGGCTTTCAATGTGTTTACTCTGGTTTCAGTCGCATCAATTCCTCCAGCACAGCCATTCAATAATACTTGGCCACTTAGCGGCATCACTCCTCTCGCCAGCACCCGGCCGCTTAAGAATGTATTTACCGCCACCTTGTGGAACAGAAACAAACTTACTTATAAAAGGTCTGTTCTTTCAATTATTTTTGTCACACTTGAAATTTTTTACTTATTTTTGATCACTTTTGCTTCTCTGGGAAGGAGCCTCCGTGCGGATCTTGTTATAGGAGCATCTTGCACCTGGCAGGGGGAAAAATCTTGCTTTCTTCATGCATCATCATCCTCGGTCACCTGGAGCTACGACAGAGAGAAAGCAAAAACTTCCATTTCCTGGAAAGCTCCTAAACCTCACCAACAGTGCCAGGAATCGAACCATAATCCCAGATAATTACATTTACAAGAAAGGGCCTGCCCATAATCTCTCCAAAAAATAATGTTATTCACATATGTTTTGCATAGAAATCCACATACGTGGGCTTAGCCATATTTAGATTCTGGTCTTAGACTAGAAAATTAGCCTGACCTAACGAAAGTGTTTAAAATTGCCTGCGCTACAATACATCACATCACTTGCTTTCAGCGCAGTGCGTGGTCTGGTTTATTTTCCATTACATTTTCCTGTTGCAGAGACATTTCTATAGCTGTATATATCTCTGTAGATGGCTCTAAGGGAAGGGCTTAGAAGTAAGACTATACCCATGTTTGGATAAACATCTCTGTCTGTTTTACCTCAGAGTGAACTATCTCATCATGGGAAAGTTTAAGTCTGCTAAATATACACCAAAAATTTTAAAGGGTTTAAAAGGTCTCTGTTTAAAAAAAAAAAAATACATAACTTTTTCTCTTGGAAGAAGCTAGTTCTGTATAATTCTTCTCAGCAGCCATTATTCCTAGTACCAGAGTGGATGACTCATGTCCCCGCAGCTTTGGCCTGAAGCACCACGATGGGTACTGAAACTGCACAATAATCAAATCTGAACAGACAAAATGAAGGAAGCGGCTAGAACCATCTTGCGGGAAAGCGCCTTCTTTCATGAAACTACTTTTTTTACTGGAGGAGAGATTGCCTCTGTCCTGGGCTGTGATTTCCACAGCACAATCCCCTTTAGCCAGCCAAAGAGATGGAGTGGAAAGTTCAGGAGAGCAGGGCAGAGAGAATGTGAGGCTCTCTCAGGAATGCTCAGGAATCCAGTAACACTAATGTACGAATATTTGGGAGAAAAGCAAGTGTGACAGAAGGCAGAACCCAGAAAGGGAGCCAAGCAGAATGCTTTTTCCCAGTGTTGGTCAGGAATCCTGCAAGTTCCAGTCTCGGGTTTTCAGACTATTGTCAACACTGGAAGGGTTCATAATGGGTCAAAAGTCCGGGGAGTGGAAGAAGTAATGCAAGGAAAATAAAGTTGAAGAAAATAGCAGACTGAAAAGCAAAATGCATCTTGATACTATGTGATAGGCACTGTTTTTTAGTCTCTAAGTCCTCAAGAAGAGAAATAAAAGAGAATCCAAATGGAAGTAAAAAATCCATGAGCTCTTTCTGAGGAAAGGAAGTGAAAGCAGTCACCAAATATTTATTCAGAATGTGTGAGGACCATTGGTGCTGTTCACCAACGGGGTCAGCTCTCCCAGCTCAGGGGAGAGTCATACTTCTTGGCTCCAGGGACGTTGGGTGGGGCCGTGTAACTAGTTTGGGTCAATGAGTTGAGAAGAGAAATGACATGCGTCACCTCCAGGACAGAACGCTGAATTGTTGATGCAAGACTCAGAGTTCTCTGTTCCCTGTGGCACAGTGACCTGCAGTTCAAGATGGCGGCTGCTTAGCCGTCCTGGGCCTCTGAGAGAGTGCCACGAGCACAGCCCGTTGACCCATCTGCACTGAACACGTAGTGGAGGAGAGAAACAAATCTTTATGGTTTAGGCCACTAACATTTCGGAGATGTCCATTACTGCAGCATGACAAGGCAATCCTAACTGATACACATTTGCAGTAGGCGGGCAGCAGGCCTGTCGCTCTGAAGTAGAGAGAGTGTGTGACATGGTCTTCACATTGAGGCAATGAGTGCCTAAAGCTTGCAGTGGAAAGGGAGGGAGGGCCTTGGCTAATGTGAGAAAATCTTAACATTTAAAAGCAATTTTCTGCCTTCCCAAAGGAGAGTGAATTCACTTTCCAAGCAATTGTTACCTTATTTTAGGAAAAATGCTAAAATGCGCCCTTTGGTTACATTAATGCAAATCAAGAATACTCTCAACGGTTGTTAGGGGAGAAAAAACCCAACTCTAATTTAATTCAGCTCTTTGAGGAGAAGTTAAGCCTTGCTTTGGAAATGACAGTTGTTACACAGAGTTGAGTCAGAGTTGTGACTCAGAGCCTCTCTTGCTTTCCTGAGGGAGAGAAACTTAATTCTCTCTGTCGGTCTTGCTCACGCACATCCTAGGTATGCCAACTGCTGTCCGCTGCGGGCAGCCCACAAAGACCCCGAGGAGAGCCTGGGCCCCTGGACTGGGAGCAGAACCACTTCTAAGAGCTACACAAGTCCCTTCTCTGTTGTTCTTCACATCAGTTATTCCTGGGCCTATTGAAGGACCTATCAGAAGCGGCAGCCTGGCCTCTGTGTGGAGGGGAGTACAGGGAACAGGAAACTCCCCACTTGAGATGCAGTGGTCAGGAGGACAGCAGCGCTGCCCCTTCAGGTCAGAGCAGCCTCAGCCAGAGGAAGGAGGAAGGCCCACTGCCCTGCAGCCAACGATGGCCATCGCGAGAGACACGGGGTGGCGTGCCAAGAAGACCAGAACAAAGGAGGATGAGGAAGTTGATCGGACCATGTGTTCATACTGGTGATGACGATGATGGCAGCTAACGTCACATAGTGCCTACCATGGGCCAGTTACCATTCTAAGCCAATACACACACACACAAAGAGTCACATGATGGCAGCAACCTGGAAGACCCTCAAAAAGGAGTTGGGAATACGTTGGGAGTGGAGCAGAGTTATATTTCTATAACCCGGCAGGGAGGGACTCGGGGTGAGTGGGGTTAACAAACACATTTTTTAAATAAACACTGGCAATATCTGGACATACCATATCCAATTGACTAGTTGGGTACTTCTTCCATAAAACAAGTAGCTAACACTTACGAGGCACCTACCGTGTGTCAGGCACAATCGTTCATTCAACAAATACACTTAATCCCCAGCTGGGTGGTGTGCCCTGTGAGGAGCACCGAAGACATCAGCAGACACGGCCGGTAAAGTTTCCATCCTGATGGGTACAGGAAATAAGACAGCTAGTTAGTTAGTGTATTTTTACGAATTGTGAAATATGCTACAAGGGGAACAAACACCCCCGTGGTAGAGAAGGACAGGGTTGCTGAGGGCAGCGTGCCTTAGCAGAGCCCCTGAGCCCGTGACGCCAGCTGAGCCCAAGAGACAGAGGAGCCTGCAGACAGGGACGGCTCTGGGCGAAGAATCTCTTCCCGCAGGACAGCTCTTAGCACATAGAGGCATGAAGGCCCGGGGCCGGGGCTTAGTGAGGGAGCCCAGCGAGGGTGAGTTTGAATTTTATTTTAGCAACAATGGGAAGCCCTTGAAGAGATTTAAATGGGAAAGTAAAATGGTCTCACTTACGTTTTTAGAAGATGATTACAGCTGCTGAAGTGAACTCACGTTTCCTGAGCTTTCACCTTGAGCCTGACTGTCCCAGGCACTTTGGATTGTCTCCTTTAATCCTCACAGCAGTCCCGGGAAGTAAGGCATCGTCCCATTTCCAAAGGATGACTCGGCTGCCTGAGAGGCCACAGCCAGCTGGGCGCCTGCGCAGTGTGGATCTCACACAGTGTGTACTTCAGGCATGAGGTCTTGCCACCAGAGAGAGTTTAGGGCTGTGCTCTTAACCAAGGAGAAACTGCCAAAGCCCTAAGGGGCCCCAAAGGCAATGCAAGCACAGGGCCACCCCAAGTGCACCAAGTATCATCTGCAGGCCAAATGGATACAACGCACGCTGGTTTTTCAATGCTTATGACAGACCAAACCACACGTTCATAAAAATATCACTGAATTTACTATATCTTTGTGCCACTTTGCATCTTCGCAAGCAACAGATATTGAAAGTACAAGCCACAAGCGCGTGGGGTCCATTAAACTGTCTGCCTTTCCAAGGGGCCCTTGCTCGACAAGCATGGAAAAACCACCAGTTGCGAGCAACAGTTTCCTGCCTCATTTCTGAGAAGGCGAGAACTCACAGGGCAGTCAGTGTCCCAACAAGGTGGGGGTGAAAACTCCACAAAGTCACCACTCCTGCCTCAACATGCCGTACAGTTCTGCTACCAGCGTGAAGACAAGACACCCTATCTTTGAATTTCCTGTCCTCACACTGCTTAATGTTGACGTACACATACGAGCACGGTCCTACACACAGGTGCATCTGAAAGGCCGATCTTGAAGAGATCAGACATGAGCCAAACTTGAGAGACCATGGGCAAGGTCACCCATAGACAGACTTGCCCATGATAGGCCCATTTGATATTAAGGTACGCTTGAGTCTAATTCTTTTATTTCATGGAATTCAACACCAAAAGCAAGCCTTTCAGTCCCAGCTCCACCCACCCACATGGAAGCGAATGAAAGCAAGACGCTGCGTGGATGTGTTTAGAGCTTGGCACCAGCAAATTTATGTCCTATTGTCCCAACCCAGTTGTAAAATATACCTTCTACTTGAGCCAGAGCGTCATGATATCTCTAGCTAAAACTGCCAACAAAAGGAAGGTTTAAGGATTTCAGATCTAACCAAGCAATAGCTTGTTGGTTTTCTTTATTTACTGCTTGCTGTGTTGAGCGCCTCCTTATAACAGGTGCTACAATACATGCTTTACCGTCATTGTCTTTATTACACGCAACAGCCCCGTCAAGCATGAGATGTTATTGTCTCTATTTCATGGACAAGGAAAATGAAGCCTAGAGTGGTTAAGTAAACTGCCACGGTAGCTAGTTGGCATCTTAGCTGAGATTCAGGGACAGGTCTGTCTATTTTCGAAGCCTGGGTACGTATTTAATCACTCCAGTCTACCCGACTACCTCCCAGAAACCGCAGCCACCTGATGTGGGGCATCATGGAACACTCCTTGATCTTTTATAAATGGTTCTCATTGGGAAATTGTGACTAGTAGCGTCACCTTCAGATAAAGGAATGTCAGGGAAGTCAGAATCATAAAATCATAGACCTTCAAGGGGCTGAGAGCTAAGCAATGATGTGGTGGACACCACTGTGTACCAACGAGAGGTAGACAGGTCAGTGGTGACAAATCAGCGCAGCCATCTCAACAGCCAACCAAACTATAGACACTAGGTGAGTGTTGTCTTCCAGAGAGAACATAGACTTTAAGGTGTGAATTCTAGGGTGTTTATTTATTTTTTTTAAAGATTTTATTTTTTCCTTTTTCTCCCCAAAGCCCCCAGTACATAGTTGTATATTCTTAGCTGTGGGTCCTTCTAGTTGTGGCATGTGGGACACCACCTCAGCGTGGTTTGATGAGCAGTACCATGTCCGTGCCCAGGATTCAAACCAATGAAACACTGGGCCACCTGCAGCGGAGGGCGTGGACTTAACCACTCGGCCACGGGGCCTGCCCCTCTAGGGTGTTTATTTTTAAAACCAACCACTTTGATAAATCACCACACTTTGCATATGCTCTGTAATCCAAACACCAGTTAAGGACAATATTACATTATTAATTGCATTATTACCAGGATAAAAATTCCTTATTTGAAAATTTTTTCCTGTATTCTGTTTAAGTATTTTTTCAACAAATTGAGCCTTGTCTTTTAATATTGACTCATATATTTATACAGTCATGCACCCATAACAACCTCTCAGTCAACAACGGGCCACATATACGACAGTGGTCCCATAAGAGTAGCACCCTACAGCTTGGTATATAGTAGGTCATACCATCTAGGTTTGTGTAAGGACACTCTATGACGTTTGCACAATGACAAAATCACCTAATGATGCATTTCTCAGAACGTCTCCCCATTGTTAAGTGACACATGACCATGTATATTTATTTCATGGATATTTTATTTGGTAGATTTTTAAAATATTTTTACCGATCAAGTCAATTTAAAAATCACCAGTCATTTCTCTGCATTTATCTCAAAGGGTGCTAGACATCCTTTAAGGATGCCACCACACGCTTGTGGTCATTCACGTGATAAGACGTCTGGTGTTCGTTCACGGCGACACTTGATGCCGCCACAGTGGCACTGGGCTCACCTGCCCCTCAGTGGGAGGCATTAAGTTAGTTGGTAGATTTCAGTTTTAAATGAAGACTGATATTTTCTCCTTTTTTAAGAATAGTTATTTGAATTAATCAATCATTTATATTATTCTTACCCAAGTAATTTTAAAAAACAGAATTCACCGAACATTTGTGTCAAATCTGATAATCATTGTTTCATGAAGTCCCCACAGAGTAGTAAAAAATTATTCAGTATATGAACAAATAATTAAATCCAAATTCTTAGTTTTTACGTGTTCAACCTATTTATCTAGGAACAAATAATACAATACTAAACGTGTCCTTAGGCTTCAATAGATATCTTGATTTCATGGAATAGGCATAATAGGAACAAACGCACACCTACGTGAATATGTGTCAAGTTTTTTGCTTTCTCAAATTCTGCCTTGAAACTTTCTACATTTAAGAAATTTGTTAAAATATGTTATTTTTCTCTTTTCTTATAAACTGTATTCAGACATAACAAGTATAAAGAAAGCTGCATAAACCGTAAGTGCAGCACCTCAATCAATTTTTATAAAATGAAGACACTCATGTAACTAGCACCCAGATCATGAAACAGAACATGACCAGCACCCCAGAGGCCCCTCCAGCCACCTCTGAGTCACTGCCTTCCAAGAGTGACCAGGAGCCTGACCTAACCCCACGATTTAGTTTGGCTCTTTTTAAATCGTGTGAATGAGATGATACAGTACGTACTCTGTGACCATTTCCTTCCTGCAATACTATGTTTCTGAAATTCACCCCTGTTGCATATAGTTGTCATTTGTTTATCCTCATTGCTGTGTAGCGTGCCAGTGAAGGAACACACTACAATTTATTTCTCCACTACACTGCTACGTGGGACATGGGTACACTAACATATTATGCATTGCTTATCTGAAATTCAAATTTAACTGAGCCTCCTGTGTTTTGCGTGGCAACCCTAATCCTTGCCAACACTTAGCTTTGTAAGTAGAAGAGCCTACTTTATTTAAAAAAACAAAAACAAATCACTTGCTAAACTTGTACAAGTTACATCTGCAAAATAAAAGTGAAGATTTAACAGTTATTCAGTTCATCTGAATATCACAGACGGGGAAACTGGTTTATTCAGAAGCATCTCCTCCTCTAGGAAAAAAGAAGTTCATTTTATGTATTGAAGTATGTCTATCAGCTGTCTACATTTATTAAATTAGCTGGAACATGGGCAAGGCTTCACTTTATTTTGATGTATAAACAGCCTCAATTGTGTTAACAGTTTGCTCACAAACACAGAAGTTGTAGGTGTAACAGTGTTTGGTATTTCTATGAAGTCCTTCTATCCTTCAAAACATATGACAAATTACAAAATTAATTAAGCTCTGCAACAGTCCCCACCCCAGAGCAGGGAAGAAGGAAATTACTTACTTTAAAGCTCAGAATCCCAAAGTCAAGATATGAACCAACTGGTCACAGAGCAAACTTCAGACCTAACCCCAATGATCTTGGCTCCGTGTTCCAAAGACCAAGCTTACATCAAAGGGAAAGGATACTCTACCTAACAAAAACCATTGCCATCCTTCCTTCCATCCAACGGTGGGAAGGAGAGTTGGGGGTCAGGGAATGCAGAACTTTCAACAAAATGCTTATCTTTATGCTTAGATATAAGCCTCATAGGCAAGGTTTCGACCTCAGTAAAGCTCTAATTTGCTTTTTTATTCTAAAAATGGGTACTCATCAAGAATACAAGGGTCAGCCTAGTGACAGCCACAGAGAGCCAGAAAAATACAGATTCATGAAAATCTAATGGGGTCCAGAGGAAATTCTGAGATTAAGTTCCAAATGATCATTTGGAGGATATTCTGAGTTAGCACTATTCTGCTGTTAGCTTCCAGTGTGATTACCAAACAAGTACTGAAAATTACTGAACTAGTGCCATAAAGCTGGTCTAAATTCCTCTCTTGACTTCTCTAGCCACAAAAATCTTGGCATGGGGAAACATTGGTCCCAAAATGAATATTGTTCAGTCCAGAACCTGAACGTAAGTGAGACTCTGAGGTTCTGGTGGGAACAACTGGAATATTTCTGGGGAAAGCATTTCACTCATTCCATATTTGTCTTCAAATATCAATCAATGATTTACGAAATTTTTCTTGACAACTAATATTTAAAGAAATAGAAAGTACATATTTTCCAGAGCAATTTTGCCCCTGAATTATTCCCTTAGTTCCTCCAGAAATGTCTCCACCAAATTGCTTATACTAAGTGTCTTTGTCCCTTTTTCTGCACTTTTCTACTGAATGAAGCAAAATGGTGATTTAAGTGTAAAAATGTCATTATATGTACGGTTTGTGACTATGTACTGAAAACAAAAGCAGGAGATCTGGAAGAAAATCTGCTAGAGGTGAAAAAGGTAAAATTTAGTTCTCAAATGCAAAAAGTTGTACAAAATACATTACTTAAATTGCGTGAGCTGAAGACGTGCTATTGACAGCAGAATTCCTTAATGGGTAAGGAAAAAAAGTTGGCAAAGAGGCACCAAATTAAAGAGGGAGAGATTTTTAAATGATACACATATAATCAATACACGATAATCAACTGTGATCCAGTACAAAGAAAAACAAGCTTATCTTATTGAGTAGAGAGTTGTTTAGCTGAAAAGGGAATTTTTAAGTGGCGAATTCACGATGTGCCTTCAAGTCTATGAAAGATTTGAAAGGTTCCTATTTACCCCACAAACCTGGTCGTCCTCCCATGACCCCCCCTCACCTGCCATCTTCCTCATCTCAGTAAATGACCCACCCATTTCCTCATGTCACAAACATAGGAGTCATTGTTAATTCTCTCTTTTCCTCATTCCTCTCCTTATTCAATCCATCACCATCCATTGTCTCTTCTATCTCCAAATTATATGGTAAATTCATGGACTCCTCCCCATGCTGACCGACAGCACCCCCGTTGAGGCCCCCATGGGTGGCCGCAGGGCAGCAACCTCCTCGATGCTCTCCCGTCCCCTCCTGCCCATCAACGGCCCATTCTCCATGCAGCACTCAGGGGACTTTTAAACTCTTCTTATTAGATTACATCACTTCCTGATTTTTTTTTATTAAAAAAATGAGAAAACACCCTTCAATCAAACTTCTTAGCGTAGCCCACAAGGAGCTGCAACTAGCATCACCTTGGCACATAGGAAATGCTCAACTATATTTACTACATACATACATACAACACAATACATACAATAAAGAAGGATTTTTAAGGGAGACTCCCAAGCAAAGAAGTAGCCCCACGACAGTAATAGCCAAGGAGGGGCAGGGAGGCAGGAAAGCCGATCTATAAGGGCTTATGCTCTAAGCAGGTCAGGGCTCCACACAGGCAGTTCTTTGCTTGGTCTTTGTGGTCAACCTCCAAAGAGGCCCCTGAAGCTCTTCTGTCTTCGGATGATGCATCTGCTTGCTCTCTCACCCTGCTTCCCATACTCCACACTCTGGTTCCATCACTTCAAGGCAGCCACCAATGAAGCCAGAGTTTCCTGTGGGTCTCATCAGCCAGTTCCCCGGGTACAGACATCTCTCTCTGCCAGGTGGCATCATGCACAGGGCCTCCTTGGTTGTTGGGATGGTGACTACTGGGCCATGCCCGGCTCTCAGACACTGGTGAGGGCACAAGCCTTCATGGGGCTGCCAGTGGCTTAGGTAGGACCAAGCGGGTCCCAAGAACAACAAAAACTGGGCCCAGAAAAATTGTAAAGAAGAGTTGTAGAAGAACAGGCCAAAAAAGAAAAGAATCCAGAGAGTATGGAGAAGATTCCCTAAGCCACACCTTCACTAATTCTCATTGAGGCAAAATTAGACAATAAACTCGGAACCGCGTCATCTATTATTTGCCATCTGTTGTTTAATAATACACTTCCCATTCCTCACTGGGTGTTCAGTTATTCTCACTTATTCCTTAGCTTGCCATTTGATTACTGAGTTAAAGAATCCCTCCAAGTATGACTCTACAGATAGGTGTCTGAATCGGGAAACACCACTTGAGTTCCATTTTGGTGAGCATCAGGTCAACGGCAACCTTCACAAAATGATGCCTTGATGAGGTTTATTCCCACTGGAGTATGCTATGCACTTTCAGTGCCATCCACGCAGCAGAAACTTGACATATAGACGTTAGGACTAACAAACATAATTTGTGCGGTATGGAAGTGTGTGACAATTCTGTGATGTATTTGTTAGGGGAAGACCTATTTCAGTCAAGGAAACAATAGTTATTGAATAGCAGATCATTAGAACTAATGCACAACTACGAAACTCAAGACAGAGACTGCAGAAATGACTGACCGATGATCCCTAGTGCTAATTTGAAAGAGTGTTTTCAATTCTTGGACTCTCTCACACAGCCTACATAAGAATAACAACAACAAGTAAACAAATTCAAAGGCAATACTAATAAATTATGACATGGCCAGATATATTTTAAGTGTTGTTAGAGAAAAAGGACAATCTAAATAATTTATTTAAAATCGAAAGTTGCAACTTGAGAAAACAGTGTAAATACTACATTGAAATAGCAGGAATCATAGGGTGTAATCAGAAAGGGACCTCATTTTTATTTCCTACTGCCCTCTTAATGTGTTGTAGGGCTATTTCCACCCATGACTCCAGATGCAAAATTGACCAGCCCCTTTATTTGTCTGGTCCCTTTTATATAATATGAACAGTGTGCATTTTGAGTCACATGGCATAGTCCCAGTTTCAGACTTAAAATGCCCAGCATCATGTAATAAGTAGAGCTGTCATCTTGTTTTAAATTTTAAAGCATATTTCACAGCCTCCAAATGTGGCCACTAGACAGGAAGCCCACAGTTGGAGGAGAAAGAGACGGAGTGGGCACATTCTCTTTCCCCATCTGGATCCCTCTTCCCCCATCTGTTAGCCGTGATTCCTGGCCCCTCCAGGCCTGGGGTAGGGGAGGAGAAGAGAAAAGGAGGCAGAAGTTCTTCCTTGACTACTACTGGCCTAGAATACAGCTGTGGGACCTCCGGACTTGACAGTTGTTCAAAGCTGACATTGATTCTTTGGAATGCTTTTGTGGATTTTTCAGACATGCTTTCCCCCTCTTGCTAGGTATTGCGTATTTGCAGTCCTTCCACCTGGGCAAATGACTCTCTAGTCCAACTGGTTGGTGGAGCGTTTTCCTGCAGCTAATAGACTTCCAGTGGCGCTCCTCTAGCGTCTTTCTGTTGAGGGAGTTTTGGCCCTCTTGGGTAGGAATTAAGACAGCCTTTCGCTAGTGAGAAAGTCTGGTCCATAGGGAACACTTGTGTGTCCTTTGCTCTTGCAAACTCTGGAGTGCAGGCTGATCCCAAGGAAGCAGGAAGCTCTCCTGTGGTCCACCATTACAGCAGCAGGTTGGTCGGTCACTCATCCTGTAGATTTCTAAATTTGAGGCCAACACCAGTTCACTCTATCTACTGAACTGCAGGGGTTGCATATTAAGCTCTCCAAATTGTCCCATTAAAGTCAGTTTCCCTGGGCTTTAGACAAGAGGTACCCACAGCTCTCCCCCAAGGTTGGGGAGGACTTGCAGCATATGGATAGATGGCTCCAAAAATCCTTTCCTCTAATCTCCGAAGTCTGACTGTTATAACCTTGATGTGGGTGGGAAGGAAACAGGAGTAATGAGACTGGGTTTGTCTATATTCTTTAAAGATCCTGCAACCTGGTCTCCATCCTCACTTTGGAATGATTGATATACTATATACTATACACCATATACTATATACTATATATATGTATATATATATACATACATATTACATAGGGTGGGCTTTTACCAGGATTTCTGCTTTAAGGACCTATTGCACTAATTTCTTTGAAACATCCACTACCAAGGCTGATTTGACTCTCCAGGTGAATCAGCTGCTGAATATGCCTGGGGGGAAACATACACAACAACATAACAGAAAAGATTCTATAGGCCATCAAAATGTCCCCATATGTCTTCTTGAGGCACAAGGAGACACTAGATTAACTTTTTAGACCACTCTCAATCTGAAGTGCTATCATAACCAGGCTATTCCATCAAACACAGCTGGGAGACCCAGAGGCCTTTCTGTAACTCAGCCCCAGGTCTACCCCAAGCCCCCCACAACTCCGCTCTTCACTGCTCTTCTCCCCTAGCACTGAGAGGCTTCCCAGTATCTTTCCCACCCCTCTCTTTGCTGACTCTGAAGACAAGTTCACAGGCTCTAAGATCAGGCTCCTAACTCCTTGGGAAAACAGAAGGATGACATCAGCAACAACCACAAAATCTGGAGGAAGACAAATGTTCTTACAGCCCTGGCACCCTCCTGAGGAGATAAATGAAAGTTCTGGTGTATTTGAGCCCCGGCTCCTATTCCTGAGGGTAAGACTCTGAACCTTTGGTGGCCATATAATTTATCATCCGTACTGAGGCAGTTTGGGACATAAAAAGAGGTGCTAATGATCATTATACTGGGATAGAGATAAACGCCTTCTCATCCTTCTCTCCTGCGTCTGACAAAGTCTGTGTGGACAGGTCGCCTCTCTGCAGGGCTGTACACAGGCCTGAAGGCATCTGCATGCTTGTCTTGGCCAGCCAGTTTGGTTCTTTGGTTTCCACTGGGGTTTTGCCCTGCGCTGAGACTGGTCACTTAGAGCATCTCTTCATAGGTCAGGTCTTTCCCTAGAGAAAATCTTTGCCCAGTTTCTAAATCTCTCATGGGTTAGAATTAAAATAGTATAGAGTAAACAGTGAAACTTCTCAGTGTTTTTAAGTTATCTTACAGAGCCCAAAAACATCCTAATATTCATCACAAATGTACATTCTGCCCATATGGAAACCCTCTACCCAATGAAAAATGGAAAAAAATACAAAGTCAAGCCCTTAATGAAGCATCTTTATCAGTTCAAAGTACAAGTGCAAATGGTTTAGCCAGCTGCATCATTCATTGCCAAACCCAGGACAAAAACTCACGTCTGAGAATTTCAACAGGAATATCCTCATTTGCTTTTTACCACGTGATTACAGGATTCCTGCATCTTTGGAAAATACCGGCTCTTCTTAAGTGATCTTTTTCTCTTAATGTAAAGAATTAGCACTGTTTTAAATCTTCTACTTTTGACCATTATGATCTTTATTAAAGGGTTTAAGTCTAAGCTATTAACTCTGGCCGCAGAACATCAGTCTGAAAGATAGGAAGGAGAAATATGCTTTATATCTGAGCATATCTCAACTAGATAAGAACAAAACGTCCCAAGTGTAATACCCACCATAGTTAGCCAGTTTATTTCCTAAGCCTTACTACACCTTGAACAATAATCACCTCAAAAAAAAAAAAACGCTGTTGCTATGTTTCTCTTTATTTTCTTAAAAAGAAATATTATATGGATCATCTATTCCAGATGACCTCTAACATCAAGTTACTTTTTCTTTATGCAATGTGTGAATACCATCCAGATTTCCAATGACCTTATTAACCATATTAAATTAGAGAGTTTTGACTGAAGGGCTTGAATACTAAATGATTTGTATCAATATCATTAAGCCATTGGCTTGATGTTAAGAAACTCACTTTCTGAACTATGACCCTGGAATTGTGCGAATATTTCACGTACATACAGCTCATTGAACAAGCTGATTAAACAGATCAGCCTAACCTCCATTCCATATTAAAGTGGAAAAAGGCTGCCCAAAGAATAAAAATTCATTTCCTCACTTATTATTATCTTCCTCAGCCTTTCTCCTTAAATTCTGCACACACCTTCCTGTAACGTTTGTTCTCCAGTTGTCAGGCAAGTTCATTTCTCCCTTGCACATGAGAAGAAAAAGTACCTTGTCTCTTTATTTTAACTAAAATTTACATTATACTTCACCACTTACAAAACATTGCTTATATGAGTTTGTCCCATTTAAAATAGTTGTTTGTGAAAGTCAAAAATGGTTGAATATTGGCAATTTCCTATGGTCCAGTGTATTATATCTCATTTGATCCTTCCAGCCACCCGTGAGGACGATATTCTGATTCCTGTTTTACTAATTAAGCTGAGATTCAGAAAGGCGAAAAAATTGGCACAAAACCACTCAGTAAGTACATGTCCAATACCTAGGGCCCAAATCTTCTGATTCCAAATTCTTTTTTCCCTATTATAACGTGCTAAATATAATACATAACTCAAGGTTTCCAAGGTATCTTGTGCAGAATGTCTAGAGTCTAAATAATCTCTTTTCCTTACACTCACTGAGGTGTTCTAGGGAGAAGATTCAAGAACCACTGAGATTACGTTTATTTAAGTTTTGGAAAGCAATTTATGAGGACAAGGGAAAGAGAAGCAGAAGGAATATAAAGGCTCCTATTGTACTCCTGATTGGCTGGGGCTGTCAATCCCCCTGTATGGGTGATAGCAGTGCATGGAACTACATGGCTTCCCAGACCATCTGCTTTCCTTTAATTTAAAGTGTCTCCCTTTTTCAAAAGTAGACTTTTTTTTTCTAACTGATGTAACATGAGGCTCAGTTCTTTATAGGAAAAAAAAGCCAGCATCATCTAATTCACAGCCTGGATCAAGCCACCATGAATTTCAGTCAAAAGAGATTCTCATAGATCTTGACGCACACATGTCGCTGGTTCTAGCCATACACTGATGGCTACTGAGCAGAACCAGTGTCGATAACCTGGAAGACAGCCTTGCCGACGTTAGTACGCTGCCTCCCCAAAATTAGGACCCACAGGTAGCAGCCAGCACATAAAAGCTGAGCATTGAGGAACTGGAAAGCAAGAGATCTGAATCAATCTGATAGCCTCTTCAAACCTCCTCCAAACTGTCAGCCTCTTTTCTATCACATCTCCCATCACAGAGATCAAGGACTGCACAGGAAAAGAAAAGAAAGCTGCGATGCATCTTGTCTATCTCAACAAAGGCACCCTTTACTAACCTGGCACTGTATGAGTAACAGAATGCATTCCATTAGGAGATCCCTGCCCTGAAGAAACTTTAAAACCCGCTGAAACCTTCATATCTGGACAGCACATCTTGGAAATGCAATGTGAGAGAATGTTCCCAAGGAGATGGAAACCTATTTATAATCTTCACGTTGTAGGTGACTAAACGACCACAGGGAAGACCTAAATTCTCTTTGTAAACTAAATTGGTAAAATATGTCCTATCTGAGAGGAAAAAATAGTATATACACACATAGTCACAAAACCTTGAACTTTCTGGGGTTGTTAAAGTGATAGACTCAAGATACTGAGAGGCTGATAAGGCTGAAAAGGAACAGTGTGAGCACAATGTGTTTTAGTTTCAATTTCCATTTTTAAAAATATGCTTGGCCTGAATTTTTTCAGACCTGTCCAAATTTCTCTCTGGCCCAGATCCTGTGGATGAGTACCAAATGTTTATGGCTGGCTACAGTGACTCTCCACGGAGGATATCTTCCTGTTTCTTATTCAAGGCACCAGTAATTAATCTGAACTGTCTTTTTTCAGACACAGAAGAACCAGATTCTACAATTCCCTCCTTTCCTTCCTGACCTCTCCCCACCCTTTCAGGAGCAACGGGAAACATTTTTCCTGTCGTCATAAGCTTCTTGGTTGGGGTTGTGTGACTCTACAGTTAAGCTTCGGGCAGTTTGAGCTCTGAGATATCTGAATGGCAGGAAGTGATTTACCAAGATTCATCCCCAGAGGACAAAGATTGGAACACAATAGTGATTTTGTTAATAATATGAAAAGAGATTTTCTACATATAAATCACACTGGCATATGTTTCTAGGTTCAGTGTCCATAAGGTTCCAATTTAGACTACAAAAAAAAAATCACACTCAACAATCTCATATTGTAGATATGATATGGAACTAGTGAATTTTATTCAACAAAACCGTTCACCTCTAGAGAAAAAAACCTAGTACAATAATTATCTAGACCCAAAATATTCTTATGGCAAATTGTTAAAATATTTTCAAAGAAAAATTGCGAAGAAAATAACATAAGAATTCTCCCATAAAACACAAGTTTTAGATCCATGATAATTTGCAGTGAATTTGACATTTAAGAGGGCATTTCTAGTTAGCGACTTTACTAAAATCTCCCTGACGCCAAGTGTCCATAGGTAATGTATTCTTTGCTTTTTAGTTAAAGAAGAGAGAAAAGAAAGAAAAAAAGTCTAGGCCAGCCCCAGTGGCCTAGTAGTTAAGTTCAGTGCACTCCACTTTGGCAGCCTGGGTTTGGTTCCTGGGCACACACCCACACCACTCCTCTGTCAAAATAGAGGAAGATTCGTAAAAGATGTTAGCTCAGGGCAAATCTTCCTCAGCAAAAAAAGAAGTCTGGCATCTAGCTTTCCTTAAATTATTTCTGAAAAATTCTCAAGCAGCTCTGAAGTTAAGGGATCTGAGTTCATTCATTTATTTAGAAACATGCATCAGGAGGCTAATAGGTAGGAGAGACCCACAGGGCCCTGCCTGCCCTTAAGGAATTCATAGTCTAGTGGGAGAAAATGGTTTGTAAACACTTGGAATACAAGGCATAAATAAATACCAGCTCTAGGACCAAACAATCCACAAATTCCATTCATGACCATTCTCCTCACTTCCAGGGAGAAGGAGATTAATAATAGTTTCTCTGTGCACAGGACACTCAGGAATGTACTTCTTGAGATTTATGTTATGTCTAACCTCACAATTCAGATAGGTATGATTTGTTGGATTTCACAGATAAGAAACACTGAGCTTCACCTTGTGCACTGTTGATGGGGATGAAAATTGACATAGCTACTATGGAAAACAGTACAGAGCTTCCTCAAAAAATTAAAAATAGGATTACCATATGATCCAGACATGCCATTTATGGGTATATAAGAAAATAAAATCACTATGTTCAAGCAATATCTGCAGCCTGGGTTCATTGCAACGTTATTCATAATGGCTAAGACATGGAAACAACCTAAGAGTCTATCAACAGATGAATGGATAAAAAAGATGTGGCACATATATATGCAACGAAATATTATTCAGTCATTAAAAAGAAGGAAATCCTGCCTTTTGTGACAACATGGATGGACCTTGAGGGTATTATGCCAAGTGGAATAAATCAGAGAAAGACAAATACTGTTTGATCTCATTTATATGTGGAATCTTAAAAAGTCAAATTCCTAGAATCAGAGAGTAGAATGAGGGTTCCCAGGGTCTTGGAGTTGGGGGAAATGGGGAGATGTTGGTCAAAGGTACAAACTTTAGTTATCAGGTGACTAAGTTCCAGAATCTAACGTACAGCATGGTGGTGGCTACAGTTAACAATACTGTATTATATACTTGAAAGGTGCTAAGACAGTAGATCTTAAATGTTCTCACACACAGAAACAGTAACTATGTTACTATGATGGAAGTGTTAACCAACTTTATTGTGGTAATTATGTCACAATTATATACGTGTATCAAATCATTACATGTATACACCTTAAACTTACACAATGTTATCCGTCACTTATATCTCAATAAATCATCGGGGGGGGGGGTGGAGAATGGCATTGCAGCGCAAAAACAGTCAAAGATAATACATAAATTAGCGGTGTAGCTGTATTCTACTAAAACTTTATGGACACTGAAAACAAAAGAAACACTGAAGTTCAGAATGTTTACACCTTTGCTGTTTAACAGGGATAAAATTTCAGTTATGCAAGATGAATAAATTCTAGAGATCTGCTGTACAACATTGTACCTATAGTTAACAATACTGTATGGTACACTTAAAAATTTGTTTAAAATGCATATATCATGTGTAGTATTCTTGCCACAATAAAAAAATTAAAAAAAAAAAAAGAGATGTGCAGCACCATGGGGGAAAAAATTGGAAATGGAATGTAGTACCCCATGTCTTGATAACAGTGGCTGGAGATAACAAAAAGCAAAGTACAGGAAAGGGTCCAAGATGGCTGCATAGGAAGACCCTGAACACACCTTCTCCCGTGGACACACTGAATCCGCACCTACATATAGAGCAATTCCTCCTGAGGAAGAACCAAGGACTGATTGAACAGCTTCTGCACAACAAACAGTAGAGGGACCACATGGAGACTGGTAGGAGAGATGGAGACACGGCATCTATGGGAACCCCACCCCCAATGCAGTGACCTGTAGTAGAGAGAGATATCACTGAGGGGACTGTGCACAATCTCTCCCACCCTGGGGCACAGGGGAAAAGCAGAGGTTTCAAGGGCACCCAGCCTATACATAAAGGAAATCCATAGACTAACCCTAGAGTATCTGCCAAATGGTCAGGGAACGGCTGGAACTCTCTCCAGGATTGGAGATGCCAGGGAGCACCATTGTATTGCACATCCCTTCTACCTTGCTGGTACAGATGGGAGCACGGTCCAGGTGCTCTAGCCGACCTGCCAAGGCCACTCCAGTGTGCCCCATGCTCCTGGCCCACACCAGCACCAGCGATCCCCACAAGGAAGCCCCAGCGTGTCACACCCAAGGACCCTCCCAGCCCAACCAGCTCCAGTTGTCCCTCCAAGGTGGCCCTGGAACAACACATATCCTGAGACTCCCCCCAACTCATGCCTGCTCCAGTTCCAGCCAGCCTGCCAAAGCTACGTGGCAGAAGCAGTCTACACGAGGGATACTCCTACACAAGGCCACTCCTTCAAGAGCAGGAGAGGTCCCTGCTTCACCTAATTCATAGAAAGGCAAACACAGACAGTCAAACAAAATGAGGAGATAGAGGAATATGTTCCAAACAAAATAACAAGATAAAACCCTAGAAAAAAAACCCTAATGAAATGAAGATAACTAATTTACTTAATAATGAATTCAAAGTAATGGTTATAAAGATGCCCATGGAACTCTGAAGAATGGAGGAACACAGTCAGAACTTCAACAAAGAGTTAGAAAATAGAAGAAAGAACCAGTCAGAGCTAAAGAATACAATAACCAAGATTTTAAAACATACACTTGAGGGAATCAAGAGCAGATTAGATGATACAGAAGAATGAATCAGTGATGTGGAAGACAAAATAATGGAAATCACCCAATCAGAACAACAAAAAGAAAGAAGAATTTTAAAACATCAGGATAGTTTAAGGGACCTCTGGGACAATACCAGCATACTAACATTCTCATTATAGGGATCCTAGAAGGAAAATAAAAAGAGAAAAGGACAGAAAACTTATTTGAATAAATAAATAATGGCTGAAACTTCCCTAACCTGGGAATGGAAACAGACATCCAGGTTCAGGAAGGACAGAGAGCCCCAAACAAGATGAACCCAAAGAGTTTTGCACCAAGATATATTATAATTAAAATGGTAAATTTCAAGATAAAGAGAGAATCTTAAAGGCAGAAAGAGAAAAATAACAAGTCACATACAAGGGAACCCCTAGAAGATTATCAGCTGATTTTTTCAGCAGAAACTTAAAGTGCTGAAAGGAAAAAAACTTACAACAAAGAATACTCTACCAGCAAGGTTATCATTCAGGAGAGGAGAGATAAGGAGTTTCCCAGAGCCAGCCCTGATGGCCTAGTGGTTAAAGTTCAGGGTTCACTACTTCAGCAGCCCAGGCTTGTTTCCCAGTCATGGAATCACACCACCCATCTGTTAGTTACCTTGCTCTGCAGCGGCTCACATAGAGGAGCTAGAATGACTTACAACTGGGATATACAACTGCGTGCTTGGGCTTTAGGAAGGAAAAAAAAATAGTTTCTCAGACAAGCAAAAGCTAAAGGAGTTCATCACCACTATACCAGCCTTACAAAAAATGTTAAAAGGTCTTCTTTAAGTGGCAAAGAAAAGGCTATAACTAGAAATAAGAAAACATATGAAAGAAAAAAATCTCACTAGAAAGACAAATATATAGTAAAGGCAGTGAATCAGCCACTTGAAAAGCTAGTATGGGGCTGGCCCAGTGGCGCAGCAGTTAAGTTCACATGTTCTGCTTTGGCGGCCCAGGTTCACTGGTTCTGATCCTGGGTGTGGACATGGCACCACTTGGCAAGCCATGCTATGGCAGGTGTCCCACATATAAAGTAGAAGAAGATGGGCACGGATGTTAGCTCAGGGCCAATCTTCCTCAGCAAAAAGAGGAGGATTGGCAGTAGGTGTTAGCTCAGGGCTAATCTTCCTCAAAATAAAAGCCAGTATGACAGTTAAAAGACAAAAGAAGTGAAACCAACTGTAACCACAATAGACAGTTAAGGGATATACAAAATAAAAAGATGTAAAATTTGACATCAAAATCATAAAATGTGGGGGGAGGAGTAAAAGTGTAATATTTTTGAAATGCATTTGAACTTAAGCAACTATCAGCTTAAAGAGACTGCTGTATCTATAGGCTGATTTATATGAACTTCATGGACACCACAAACTAAAAATCTACAATAGACATACAAAAAATAAAGAGAAAGGAACCTTGACGTAATACTAAAGAAAACCATCATACTACAAGGAAAGAGACCAAAAGAAGAAGAAAGGAACAGAGAAAAACTACAAAAACAACCAGAAAACAATTAACAAAATGGCAATAATCACATATCTATCAATAATTACTTTAAGTGTAAATGGACTAAATGCTTCAATCAAAAGATATTTGGGGGTCAGAACTGTGGCCTAGTGGTTAGGTTCAGTGCACTCCACTTCAGCGGCCCAGGCTCAGTTCCTGGGCATGGACCTATACCACTCGTCAGTGGCCATGCTGTGGTGGCAGCCCACATAAAAAATAGAGGAAGATTGGCACAGATCTTAGCTCAGGGCGAACATTCTCAGCAAAGAAAAAAGAGACATGGAGTAGCTGAACAGATAAAAAAAAAAAAAACAGGACTTATCTATATGCTGCCTGCAAGAGACTCACTTCAGATCTAAAGACACACACAGACCAAAGACAAGGAATGGAAAAAGGTGCTCTATACAAACGAAAATGAAAAGAAATCTGGGGTTGGGATATAAAACAAAATATACTTTAAAAGAAAGGCTGTTACAAAAGACAAAGGGGGCATTACATAATGATAAAGGGATCAGTCTAAGAAGAAGATATAACATTCGTAAATATTTATGCACCCAACGTAGCAGCATCTAAGTATATAAAGTAAATATTAACAGACATAAAGGGAAAAGTTGATAGTAATACAATAATAGTAGGAGATTTTAATATCCACTTAGATCAATGGATAGATCATCCAAACAGAAAAGAAAAAGAAAACATTGGCCTTAAATGACACATTAGATCAGATGGACTTAATAGATATACACAGAATATTCCAGCCAAAAACTGAAGAATACACGTTCTTCTCAAGTGCACAGGGAACATTCTCCAGGATAGATCACATGTTAGACCACAAAACAAGTCTCAACAAATTTAAGGAGCTTGAAATCATATCAAGCATCTTTTCTGATCACAGTGGAATGAAACTAGAAATCAATTACAAGAAGAAAAGTGGAACAAGCACAAACATTTGCAGACTAAACCACATGCTACTAAACAACCAATTGGTCAATGAACAACTCAAAGAGGAAGCCAAATAATACCTTGAGACAAACGAAAATGGAAACAGAACTTTCCAACTTTCCACAGCTGCATCTATGGGATGCAGCAAAAGCAGTTCTAACAAAGAAGTTTATAGCAATACTGGCCTATCTCAAGAAACAAGAAAAGTCTCAAATAAGCAATTTACATCTAAAAGAACTAGAAAAAGAAGAACAAACAAAGCCCAAAGTTACTAGAAGGAAGGAAATAATAAAGATCAGAGGAAAATTAACTGAAATAAAAACTAAAAAAAAGAAAAAAACAATAGAATAGATCATTGAAACTAAAAGCTGGTCTTTGAAAAGATAAACAAAATCAGTAAAATTTTAGCCAGACTCATCAGAAAGAAAGAGAGAGTCCAAATAAATAAAATCAGAAATGAAAGAGAAGTTACAACTGATACCACAGAAATACAAAGGATCATAAGAGGTTACTATGAACACTTACATGCCAACAAATTGGAAAACCTAGAAGAAATGGGTAAATTTCCAGAAACACACAACCTTCCAAGACTGAATCATGAAGAAATAGAAAATCTGAATAGATCAATTACAAATAATGAAATAAAATAAGCAATTTAAAAACTCCCAAAAAACAAGAGTCCAGGATCAGACAGCTTCACAGGTGAATTCTACCAAACAGTCAAAGAGAAGTTAATACCTATCCTTCTCAAATTATTCCAAAGATTGAAGAGGAAAGAACGCTTCCAAACTCCTTTTACAAGGCCAACATTACCCTGATATCAAAACCGTAAAAAGACACCACAAAAAAGAAAATTACAGGCGAATATCCCTAACAAACATAAATACAATAATCCTCAACAAAATATTAGCAAACCAATTTCAATAATACAGTTGTACCTCACTTAACGATGTGAATGTATTCTGAGAAATGCATCATAAGGTGATTTTGTTGTTGTGCAAACCTCATAGAGTGTACTTACACAAATCTAGATGGTATAGCCCACTACACACCTAGGCTACACAGTACTAAGCTAATGGGACCTCCATCATATACGCAGTCCATTGTTGACCAAAATGTTGTTATGCAGCACGTCACTGTACATTAAAAGGATCATAGGACACAATCAAGTGACTTTTACTCCAGAATACAAGGACAGTTCAAAATCTGCAAATCAATCAATGTGATACACCACATTAACAAAATAAAGAATAAAAATCATATGATCATTTCAATAGATGCAGAAAAAGCATTTGGCAAAATCAACATTCGTTTTTGATAAAAACTCTCAACAAAGTGGGTATAGAAGAAATATGCCTCCATAAAGGCCATATATGACAAGCCCACAGTTAACGTCATACTCAATAGTGAAAAGCTGAAAGCTTTCCCTCTAAGATCAGGAACAAGACAAGGATGCCCACTTTCACTTTTATTCAACATAGATTGGAACTCCTAGCCACAGCAATCAGGCAAGAAAAAGAAATAAAAGGCATCTACACTGGAAATGAAGGAGTAAAGCTGCCACTATTTGCAGATAACGTGATACTATATACAGAAAACCCTAAAGATTCCACCAAAAAAACTATTAGAACTAATAAATGAATTCAGTAAAGTTGTAGGATACAAAAACATCTAAAGAAATGTGTTGTTTCTATACACTAATAACAGACTAGCAGAAGACAAATTAAGAAAACAATCCTATTTACAATTGCGTCAAAAAGAATAAAATACCTAGGGAAAAGGTATTTATTCCTTATTCCAAGCTACAGGTGAAAGACTTGTACTCTAAAAACTAAAAGTCATTGATGAAAGAAATTGAAGATGACACAAATAAATGGAAAGATATGCTGTGCTTATGGACAGGAAGAATTAATATTGTTAAAATGTCCGCACTACACAAAGCAATCTGCAGATTCAATACAATCTCCGTCAAAACACCAGTGGCATTTTTCACAGAACTAAAACAAAGAATCCTAAAATTTGTATGGAACCACAAAAGACCCCAAATAGCCAACGCAGTCTTGAGAAAGAAGAACAAAGCTGGAGGTATCGTGATCCCTGGTTTCAAAACTGTACTACAAAAACTGTACTGTATTCAAAACAGTATGGTACCAGCACAAAATAGAATAGAAGAGAGAGCCTGGGAATAAACCCACGCATATATGGTCAATTAATCTATGACAAAGAAGGCAAGAATATACAATGGGGAAAGACAGTCTCTTCAATAAATGGTGCTGGGAAAACTGGACAGTTAAATGCAAAAGAGTGAAGCCAGACCATTTAAGATATGGTGTGTCTTATACCATATACAAAAATAAATTAAAAATGGATTAAAAACTTGAGTGTAAGACCTAAAACCATAAAACTTCTAGAAGAAACCATAGGAAGTCAGCTCTTTGACATCTGTCTTAGCAATATTTTTTGGACCAGTCTCCTCAGGCAAGAGCAACAAAAGAAAAAGTAAACAAATGGGACTACATCAAACTAAACAGCTTTCGCACAGCAAAGGAAACCATCAGCAAAATGAAAAGGCAACCTACTGAATGGGAGAAGATATTTGCATATCATACATCCTATAAGGGGTTAACATCCAAAATATATAAAGAACTTATATAATTTAATATCAAAAATCAACTCGCTTAAAAAATGGAGAGAGGACTTGAATACACATTTTTCCAAAAAAGATATACAGATGGACATCAAGCACATGAAAGATGCTGAACATCACTAATCACTAGGGAAATGCAAATCAAAACCACAATGAGGGGCCGGGTACTTGGCAGAGTGGTTAAGTTCATGCACTCTGCTTTGGCAACCCAGGGTTTCACTGGTTCGGATCCTGGGCACAGACCTAGCACCATTCATCAGGCCATGCTGAGGCGGCGTCCCACACAGCAGAGCCAGAAGGATCTACAGCTAGAATATACAACTATGTACTGGGGGGCTTTGGGGAGAAGAAGAAGAAGAAAAAAGAAAGCTTGGCAACTGATGTTATCTCGGGTGCCAGTCTTTAAAAAATGTAAGCCACAGTGAAATATCACCTCATACCTGTCATAATGGCTATTACCAAAAAGACAAAAAATAACAAGTGTTGGCGAGGATGTGAAGAAAAACTAACCCTTGTGTATTGTTGGTGGGAATATGAATTGGTGCAGCCACTATGGAAAACATCACAGAGGTTCCTCAAAAAATTAAAAATAGAACTACCATACAATCTAGCAATTTCATTTCTGGGTATTTATCTGAAGAAAATGAAAACACTAATTCAAAGAGATATATGCACCCCTATGTTCATTGCAGCATTATTTACAATAGCCAAGATAAGGAAGCAACATCAGTGTCCATCAATAGAGGAATGGATAAAGAAGATGTGGTATGTATATACAATGGAATACTACTCAGTCATAAAAAAGAATGAAATCTTGCCAATTGCAACATCATAGAGGGACCTACAGAGTATTATGCTAAGTGAAATAAATCAAAGAGAAATACCGTATGATTTCACTTTTAAGTGGAATCTAAAAAACAAAACAAATGAACAAACAAAACAAAACAGAAACAGACTCATAGATACAGAAAACAAATTAGTGGTTACCACAGGGGTGAGGAGGGGTGGAGGGTGGTCAAAACAGGTGAAGGGAATTAAGAGGTAAAAACTTCCACTTATAAAATAAATAAGTCATTGTGATGTAATGTACTGCCTAGGGAATATAGTCAATAATATTGTAATAACTTTGAATGGTGACAGATGGTTACGAGACATCATGGTGATCGTTTTGAAATGTATATAAATATCCAATCACTATGATGTACACCTGAAACTAACAGGATATTGTATGTCAATTATACTTCAATAAAAAAGGCAAAGTACAATGTCAATATACAAAAGTCAATGTATTTCCTCTATACCAGCAATGAAGAATCACAACTGAAATTTTTAAAAATACCATTTACAATAGCACCAAAAAATGGAATACTTATAAATCTACCAAAATATGAAGAAATCTATGTCCAGATAATTATGAGACAGCGGAGAAAGAAATTTCTTAAAAATCTAAATAAATGGAGAGATATTCTTGGGGAAGAAAAAAAAAGGGCTTTTTAAATCCGTTGTCTAAAGTCACAGAGCTATTGGGCAGGAAAGCCGATACCTGCAGCTCGCTGTTCCATGTCCGCGCTCACTTACCCAAGTCTCGTGTTCACGTCTCAGTGTCCGTTAAGGCATGCTTCATCAGCCCTTTTGTTACGGTACTGCACGCTGATATTGCTGCAGCAGGGGAACCCTTTACCAAATTCTCAAGATAATTTGCTTTTGGAAAATTATAACTCTTTATACAACCACAGCATGAATTATAATATGTAGTTTTAGGACCTAAGGTTCCATTTTCACGTGAGAGCTAGAAGGAAAGACCTTCGAAGCATTCTGAAGTGCCTTTTCACCTTATTCTAGAGTAGCTCCCTCGTGTATCCCCAGACAGCCGAAACTTCATGAGGCTCTTCGTGCTCGCCTGAAACTACCCCTGCAGAGAACCATCGGGGCTTGCAGGAGAAGTTTAGAAGTAGGTTGATTAGATGTTTAACTAGTTGAATTAGAAGTTCGATTAGTTAAACTGTTAATTCACAGGTTCTGATGAGGCAAGGCTTTCCTCAATGGGCTCACCAACCACTCAATTCCACGCTATACCAAACTTCCAGGTAAGATGGGCCCTCAAGTCACCCTTGGTCTCCAGTCTCAGGAAGCGTTCGGTCTGGCTGACGAGGAGGCCTCTTTCCCACTGCCCGGAAGCCCAGGGTGTCCCTGATGTCCTGGAGACTTCCCTTCAGCTAAGCTAGAAAGCCATCAGCAAACGGACTCACCTTCTATCTTGCCTGTCTTCTTAAGGGACATCTACAAAGGGGTCATCTGCTCCTTGTAAATTCTATCAGATGTTCTGAGGATACAATGCAGAGACTGGCCACCATTTTTAAAACAATTGCACACAGTGATTTCCTTACCCTGCGCTAACAGGGAAAACATACACACCTTCAGCAAATTCACTAAATATGTACTCCCCAATTCTGTGTATTTCTAGGACAATATGTTTCTTTTTCATGTCCTAAATATGTCCAAGTTAAAGCCTACATTGTTTTAGCTATTGGAGATATTAGTAAATGACACAAAAATAATTTTGATAGTTTTATGTCACAAAATTTGAAAGACAAGCCTTTTCCTCATATTAGGACAAGGAGTATTAATTCAATGTTTCAATTATTAGATATTATTTTCCAGTACATTCTTTCTAAAGAAAAAACAGATCTCGTAGTTTCCACCCTTCTGTCCCTCTCCACTAACATTAGAATTATCGGGAGTTTAATGTTCACTTTTGTAATTGAGTTTCTAGTTGTGCAGGGGTGGGAGGATGTAAGGAGGGTTCTAGCTCAGAAACTGGTTGGTCCGATGGAAATAGGAATTACAGAAGGAGAATCCTTTGGAGATTCTCAGAAGACGAGAATCAGAGGCATGGAAGAAAGATCTAGGCTGGAATCATAGATTTGGGAGTTATTGTACAAAAGAGGTGCTGAGTGGGCTCTAGAATTTTTCCCACCTCCCCCGCCCCACCACACACACACACACAAACACAAACATAAGCCTGTCCTTGTCTACGTACGTGAGGCAAAGGCCTCATTCTGATCAGTGTGTTGGGCAGATTTGCAAAATGCTACACTCTTGGCTCACACATTTGCGTGGAATGCCATCAAATGCATGTAGTTGTTCTAATTCAATTGCACTCATGCTAAGACTAAGGTATACCTGGGCACATCTGAGAACAGAGACTATACACATGAGGGACAAAGGAGCATGGGAAATAAGCAAGGTTAACTGATGGTCCATTCCAGGATAACGAGCCAGGTAAGAGAGGAAGGTTGCTCTGAATAAAGCGTGTGCCTGTGGCTCAGAGTGCCCTGCCAGTCTTCAGGGACACATGCCTCATGTCCTCAGTTGAGACGGGTTTATTAAAAGGAAAGAAACACAAGTATCTCCATGGAGCTTTGAGAAAACGGGTGGAGCCACACTGGGGCAATGGCTTTCTCAGAACAACCTCTGTGCAGAGGTGAGCATGATAAACAAGAGCCTCCGGCAGATTCGGCATGAGCTATGCCAAACTCACCCCTTCAGCAGGCTCCCAATTGGCAGTGGTGTCCTGACAGGTGAGGATATCAGCATTGATGCTCCCAACACAGACCCAGAACCTGAATACCAGGCGTCAGGATCATGAGGGAAAAGAGACAACATGGCAGTCTATATGAATCGCACCTGGGAAGGTGGGAAATGGCAGACGCCACGCCGCGCCAAGAAGCACATGTGAAATCACTTGATACTGACTCGCAACACCATAGAGGAAGAATCTGAGCGCCTGGAGTTTCCAGAGTTTGTAGAGGACGAGCCTCTTTGGTGACTTATTTTCATCTTAATTTTACCTGTAGTCCAGCATCACTTCAGAAATACAAGTTATACTGAAAAAGAGGGTTACACAAATAAAGAACAAAATAAATTTTATAACTCCCACCATTTCCCTTGGCCTGAAGAAGTATCTATATGTAATCAGCTCTCATAATACACGTTTCTGATTTTTTTCCTAAGAAAATGTAAAAAATTACTTCATAGTTCCCTTTTCACCTCCCGGCAATGAAATGCTTACAGCAACTGCTTTTCTCTTAACCTCCCTTGTGGTCAGATGGGCTCCTTTTGTTTCAAGACAAGAAAGAGGAATCTCGTGGGCTCCTGCTTTCTCATATTCACAGTGATCAGAAAAAAGTTTCCGCGGAGATTTCAAGGTAAATCTGAGACACAATAGCAGGCACTGTTCCCACTGCTAATTGGGGGAACCCAGATGGTGCCCAGGCTGGAATCACACAGAAGTCATTATTCCTTTCCCTTCACAGATAACTCTTGAAAAGCGTTCCCTTACGTTCGTGAACTTTTCCCACTGCAGCAGGAGAAACGCAGGAATGTAGCTCAGCCGGCCTTGCCTGGAGGAAGATCTGTCTCCCAAATTGAGAGCGTTTGTTTAAGCTTGTTTCCAAAAAAAGTTGAAAGTTTAGCTCAAAATTTGCTTTTGGGGAGTGGACGGATGGAATTTTATCAGATTACTGGGAAAGTAACGGTGAGTATCTGCCAAAGAATCATATTGCTCTTTCTTTAAAAAAAAAAAAAAACCTCCTGCTGATTTTGCAGCGGGAAGCCTGCCCATATGACAAACTCACCAGGACGAAATGCAGTCGTGTGGGCCTTCTGGAAATTTAATCTCAGGTTTTGAAAAATCCAGGGAAAACAAGAAATCTTATTGTTAAAGGAGAGTAAGTTAACATAGCTGGAGCAACCTACTTGTAAGACAAGCATATTTGCAAACAGGAAAGAACATTTTGAAACAGAAAGTTCGCCTGTAAGACAGCCACTTAAAACAACCGCATGGAGGTCACCTAAATCACGGAGCACACAGCACAGCAATAAAGGCCTGAGAGCAAGAACAAGGAAACCCCATCCAAGGAGCTAAAAGTCCTGCACAGCTTTCACCCTTCACTTCACTTTCACCCAAATGTCAAGAGGAAGGGACCCAGGTGCCTCTGGCTGAGATTCTAGACAGAATCCAGACACCAAAGCAGAGTCAAAAACCTAATGATAAAAATCTGAAGCAAGAGGTAACCAGAAAAGAGGAAACAAGGTCACGAACACAAGAGGTGAGAACCAGGTCACCAAGCCAAGGTCAGGAAGACTCAAAGTCAGGGGGAAGGGACAGAAAATCACCAAGTACGAGCTCACTCACTAAAGGAACAAGGCCAAAGAGGTCAAGGAGAGCCTTAACATTGGGCTGTTCGGGTCTTTCCGAGGAAACTCTGACTTTTACCACCCAAGGGGGGAGTTGTGGGCCTTCTACAAGACATGACCATAGTCAAGAGGCAAGGTGGTAGGAGAGAAAGGGTTTTTTATTATTGCTTGCTAGCAAGAGGAAAGATGGCCGACTAATGTCTGAAAGAACCATCTTAAGGGGGGCACAGAATCTTGAAGCAGTTATATAGGCCAGTGGGTTATAGGGGCAAGGGTTAAGAATGTTGACCCCCCTGGTGTTGCTGACTGGGAGTTACCAGATCAGATCTTTCAGTTGTCACAGATATCAGCATAGAATCACTGTCCAGAGGCCATAATGTTCTCAGGAAACTCAAAAGAACAAACTTATCTGGGGGCCGGCCGCATGGCCAAGTGGTTAAGTTCACGCACTCCACTTCAGTGGCCTGGGGTTTTGCCAGTTCGAACCCTGGGCATGGACCTAGCACTCACTCATCAGGCCATGCTGAGGCAGTGTCCCACATAGCACAACCAGAAGGACCTACAACTAGAATATACAATTATATACTGGGGGGCTTACTGGGGGGCTTTGGGGAGAAGAAGAGGGGAAAAAAAACAGGTTGGCAACAGAAGTTGTTAGCTCAGGTGCCAATCTTTAAAAAAAGAAGGAGAAAAAAAAAGAACAAAGTTATCATCTTGTCACAGCTGGGAGGGGCCATAAAATCTATGGAGCCTGCCAAACCCCAGGAGACAGGCCCTTACTTATCTGGGCAAATGAAAGCAAAGGTTCAAAGGGGCTGGCATGTCAGGGCCTTTCCTGGTTCCAACATGGCTTTCTCCTATAAGATGGCTTCTCTTACGCTAACTTTTGACTTTGCCTTTTCTAGTTAACTCAGTGGCACTAACATGATGATAGAGCAGAATAGGTTCATACCCCTAGAGACTCTGAAGGTGTGGCTGGAAACAGACAGGCACTGGGGCAGCATCTGTAAATATCATATATCGTAAAAACTAATGGAGGATATGCATTTTGCCCCATACACTAGCTTTGTTCTTTTCAATATAAAGTTAATATCAGATCAATTTCTCACTATTGAGTAAAATAGACTGCTCAGGAGGGCACACCATACACAAAATCACAGGAGAAACCTCCCCAACCAACCCCCCCCCCCCCCCCCCCCAACACACACACACACACCATGCATCTGAGAGAACAGAAACTGAGAAGCACAGGGCTCGACCATTATCCTTGGCTGCACTTCACATGATGCTGGACCCTCCGCCTCCCTAGGACTCAGGATTAAGCCCTGCTTCAGCCCACAGACGTTAAGGTAGCTGGAGACTGCAAACACACGTGGCAACAGGGGCCGAGTAGTGAACACAACTGTCTAAGCTACTTGTCTCAAGGCCAAGAATAATGTCTGTCGTTATAAAGTCTTTTTCAAAATGCCATGGAAGTCAAATAAAAGTGTCGAACAAAGGAAGATGTACAGCCACATGCAGCCCTACGGCCACAGGGTACGAAGCTCTCGCAGTCCGTGTCCCCGCCCTATAGTAAGAACTCAGCTAACATTTGTGCGAAGATGTGGAATCAAAGAGCTGGATGGCAGATTTTTTAAAAGAAGAAACAGTCCAAGAAAGAGGGAATAAAGTAAACAAATAAAAATTACATTCACATCTTAGAATATTGAATCTATTTTTTGCAGATTCTTCACTGTAATAAAGGACAAAAGCAGGCTGGGTATGGAATGGAGTTTTGGTGTGAGTTACCCAGAAAGCAGTAGCCTAGACAAGTCAATAAGCAAAAACTTTATTGGCAGGTGGGCAGGATAGAGAGTTATTGTTTAATGAGTAATGTTTCAGTTGTACAAAATGAAGAGTTCTCCAGATGCTGGTGGTGATGGTTGCATAACAATATGAATGTACTTAATACTGCTGTACTGTACACTTAAAAACAGTTAAAAATGTAGCACACACACACACACACACACACGCACCATGAAATATTATTCAGCCATAAAAAAGGAAATCCTGCCATTTGTGACAACACAGACAAACCTTGGGGGAATTTGCTAAGTGAAATAAATCAGATAGAGAAGCATAATACTGTATGAAACTACTTATGTGTAGAATCTTAAAAAAAACAAAACAAACTCATACATAGAGAGAACAGATTGGCGGTTGCCAGAGGCAGGGAGATGGGGGGCTGAAATGGGTGAAGGTGATCAAAAGGTACAAACTTCCAGTTATAAGAAAAATAAGTCCTGGGATGTAATGTGCAGCATGGTGACTATAGTTATTAATACTGTCTTGCGTATTTGAAAGTTGCTAAGAGAGTGAATCTTAAAAGTTCTCATCACAGGAAAAAACTGTAACTATGAGGTGATGGACGTTAAGTAGACTTACTGTGGTGATCATTTTGCAATGCATACAAATGCATACAAATACATACATACGCATTATGTTGCACACCGGAAACTAATATAACATTATATGTCAATTATATCTCAATTTAAAAAATGGTTACAATGGGAAATTTTATGTTATGTGTATTTTGCCACAATTGGAAAAACAAAAACAACTGTATTGAAGAGTGCAATCCCAGGGAACAGGAGGGACGGAAACGGGGAGCAAAACCGGAAGGGAGAAAGACCCAGAACAAAGAGGCCTTGACGAGTTGGCCACCAGCACAGGGGGCCGGCTGCTCAAGCTTCCAGGACTGTCTCAGGAGCTTTATGGAACGTGACTCAAGACCATCCATCTCGGGGAGAAAGCAATTGTCTCCAGGCTTCACTCTGCACTGGACACAGGTGTGTCACCTCTCAACACATCGGGGTTATGCGTCCGCGGGAACCTCGTGGGCTCGCTGCCTGAGGCGGGGCACAATTGAGGCACTATTGAGCTGCACACGTGAGTGACTGGTCAGAGCCCCACGAAACTGACTGTAGCAGTGGCGGATGGAGTGAGAGACAGAGGAGGCCATGGGGACCAGAAATGATGTTCAATACACAGATACACTACAGAAATAAAAGGAGGCAAAAGTATTCTAAGTAACGCTCCAATTTTGAGAGAATCATTAAATCCACTTTTCCCAACTTCTGATCATTTGCTTCCCATCTTTTACCATAGCTACCTGCCACCTCTATAATTATTTATTTGATATTTTCTTTAAATTAACTCCTCCCTTTGACTTAAAATTTTGGCAGTTTATTGACATATAATCTATATACAGTAAAATTCACTCTTTTAACATGCACACTTCTCTAAGTTCTGATCAACACTGTTGTGTAACCACCACCACAATCAAGACACACATTTGTATCATCCCCAAATTTCCCTTCAGCCTCTTTATTGTTGGTGTTCATCCCCACCCCCAGTCCCTGGCAACCATAGATGGATTTCTGTCCCTATCAATCTGCATCTCCCAGACTGTCTTTAAAAAAAAGAATCATACCGTATGTGACCTTTTTACTTAAATTCGTTTTTAAAAAGGAAACAATCTCACTATTTAAAGTATGAGTGTGATGTACTAGTCATATTGTAATACACATTTAAGCACATATAGAGTTATAAAAATTAAAATATACCACCTAAAATACATCTTCTGTCATACTTGGGAAACACCAAGTGGATTTGGCTGGGCTGGGCTGCGAGCGAGTGTAAACTAGCATAGGACCAACATTGGGTGTGGAAAGCACAGACGAGCCATCAGCTGCTGGAGGCAGAGGTGGGATGGGGTCCACCATGCAGACAGAGCATTTGAGCAGGTGTGTGGACAATTCGAACAGAGGGACAATGGGAGAGAACTGACCGCTGGAATTCCAGGCAAGTGTTCCTTGAGTCAGACCCAGGGTTTGTGGGCTGTTTACAGTCTCTGTGTGGACACTGGCCGGAATAGAGGAGGACTCTGAAAGGAGAGCTTCTGAAACACTAGGCTGGTGTCCAAGAGAAGGACTCAAACTCAAAGAACAGGGCTGGCCTCCAGTTAGTTCATTCACTGGTTCAATAAATACCAACTATGTGCCAGGCGCTGTTCAAGGTTCTAGAGATACAGCAGTGAAGAGAAAAAACAATGCCTTCATGCAGTTCACATTCTTGACTTGGAGACAAACAATAAATCCATGAACACATAATATGATGTCAGACAGTGCTAAGTTCTGGGATGAAAAATAATACTGGCTGAGAGGATACAATGGTCTTCTCTTAGATAAGGTGGCCAGAGTAGAGCTTCCTCAGAAAGCACTTTTGAACAGAGACCTGAATGAAAACCAGCAGCTGCTAAACGCCCCTTCTAGCTTGAGGGTCAGTCTACCAGAACTTTCTGCCAAACTCCCAATTCAGACTAAAACTCAGTGTAAAAGCTTATTCAGACAATTCAGAATATGCACAGAGAAAAATAAATGCAGGTGTCTCTCTCCACTTCAGAAACCTAGAAGACTATTTTGTTTAGGGCTATATGACCCAGAGAGTTGCCACTTTTGGCTATTGAGGTCAGCGTTGCATGATTTAATTACGATGTAATAAAACAATAGAAAGTATAGTTGGTTATTGGCTTGAAGACAGACTACTCACACGCTCTCAGACATTTGTTGACGTCACAACAGTAGCTGGCCATGAGCAGAAAGTCAGAGGCTTTTAAGACTTAACACGTATGGGAGAAAACCACGCATCGCAAAGACAAACCCTGAGCTTGGTCTTCCAACAGTGAGACTCCAGCTGGGGTTGCCCCGGGAAGAGCGCAGCCACTTTGATGCTCCCGGTGAGTGGTGGGGGAGTGGGATGGTCTAGGACCGAGGTTGGCAACTACCACCTGCAGGCCACATGCTGCCCTAAGGCCCTTCCCGGAGCACAGCCACACTCCTTCGCCCTTCCATTTACGTATTGTCTGTGGCTACTTCTGCCTAACAATGACAAAGTCTAGCAGTTGTGACGGAGACGGTACAGCCTGCAAAGCCTGAAATGTTTATACTCTGGCCCTTTACAGAAAGTGTGCCGACCTCTGTCTAGGAGAGTACCCGAAGTTTCCTGAGAGTATTTCAGATGAGATTTTTTTTTTTTTCGCCTAGCAAAATAGCTGGAGCAGAGAGGAAAGGGGTGTGGCTATAAGGGGAAGCCTCATATCAAGGCTACAAGGAGGGTGCCAGATATAAAACTCCCCCAAAAGTAAAAATATACACATTATGATTTAATAAGGAAAGCAGAGAGAAATGAGGCAGCGGAGAGCACATCATGGCTCAGGAAGAGAAAATTAGTTCTCAAAGAGTTTCTGATTCTAAGACACCATTGACACATGTTTACAACAGGTCCTTAAGAATGGGGCTTCATATATGAAGGTTAAGAAGCTACATTATGATTACATCTTCTTTAAAATGCTGTTGTCCAAGCTCTTTCCAAAATAATCTTCGCTCACTTATTCTTCAACATAATTGCAAATCAGAACACACTGCTGAAACATCTTTTTGGATAAGGCAGTGTCTCAGTCTGCTCAGGCTGCCATAACAAAATGCCATAAACTGGATAGCTTAAACAATAGAAATTTATTTTCGCACAGTTCTGGAGGCTGGAAGTGCAAGATCTAGGTGCCAAGATGGTCAGATTCCGGTGAGAGCTCTCTTCCTAACTCATAGACAGATACCTTCTTGTTATGTGTCTACATGGTCTTTCCTCGGTGCACATGCATAGACAGAGAGGGAGAAAGGTCTCCGGCATCTCTTCTTACAAGAGGACCATTGGATCAGGACCCCACCCTCATGACCTTCTCTAACCCTAATTACTTCCCAAAGGCCCCATCTCCAAATATCATCACATTGGGGGTTAGGCCTTCAACATCTGAATTGGAGGGGAAGGCGGGACACAAACATTCAGTCGATAACAAGCAATAATTTTTTAAATGAAAACTAATGTTTCCATCAGTCTCATTTTATCAGTTGGAAGTTTTTTCAGCCCATCCTCTGAGGAATCACAAGAAAGCACTTTCCAGAGTTAGCATAGAAAGTATTGAGTATCACTACATCTCTCAGTTAAAAGTGGGTCTTCTATTAAATACAGGAGCAAAGGAGATTTTATATTGCATCAGACAAAAGTCAATCAGCATTCACTTAGTTCCCACAGTGTGCACAGCACTTGGGAGATTACAACTTGGAATTCAAACCAACCTTCTTTATGATGGTTTTCACTTTTTCCTTCCTCCCGCCTCACTCTAGCCTCCACCGTGTAGTCCCTCTTATTCTTCATCAATAGCAAGAGAGAGAAAACCTAACTGAAAAAAACTACGCAATCAAGAGTCGTGATGAAAAAGGCAATATGTGGCCTTTTCCTTGTGTTCCAAATAGAGAAACATCTGCTCTTGCAGTTGTGTTCATCTGGTCACCTTCTAGACCTGAGAGTCCCATCTCTCTCTCTTAGCAAGTTGGAGAAAATAGGTGAAAAATCTGAACAAGAGATAAAAGGGAATTGTGACTGGACTGTATGCCATTTCCAAATTCGCATCTCAAGAGCAAACTAGACCAGGTGGGAATAATTTAAACTACTTATTTATATCATACTTTAAAGTATGGAGCCAGCTGGAAAGACGGCAGCTTGAAGTCAGCATGTCCCTTAATTTCCCTTTCTAAAGTAATATAACAGCTTGAGCAGACAAGGCAATATGAATCACTGTAACTCTTCCAAAAGGTAATCTGCCACTCTCTATTAGAAAGTAAAACATGCCTACCCTCCCACTCAGCAACCCCACGTGGAGCAATGCAGCAGGGCGTAAAGATACACATGCTAGTGCTCTGACTACAGGTCGTTTGTAGAGGTGTAAGCGTTGTGGAAGGAAAAGCTAACCCAAGACATAACTCATTGTATTTGGGTTTATAGACAAATATTGCTTTTAAAAAAAAAATCTACTACAGTAAGAAGATGTCTAAGTGCACTGTTCATCCAACACCCCCAAGATAAAATGAGCATCGAAAGATTTTGAGTGCAATGGACCTTTATCAAGGTTTAATGAGCTTCCTGCTGCATCACTTAGATTAGCTACTACATTTTTAAACCATCATTAGTGTGCACAACTACTGTTTTATGACTTAGGTAATTATCTAAACAATGTTCCTAAAACATTTGAAATAACTAAGCTCTATAAAGAGTCTATATGTGTGTAGAAAAGTAAAGTTTAATACCACTAGGAAAATACTGGCCTTTTCCTCTTTATGTGCCAGGAGCTTGAGAATAAAGCTGAAATGCACTTGATTTTCAGATTTTCCTTAGCCTCGAAAATCTAGGAGGCAAGAACCTTGTTGCTTGGTGGTTAACTTTCATTCTTAAAGGGAAATCCACATTTCTGATTTCATACTCCCCTAAGACAAGAAGCAGGTCTGAATTTCTTGTATAAGGTCTACCAATTGGCTGAACAAATTGTGATATTGAAATAATATGAAATATTACACAGCTTTAGTTTTTAAATGGGTTTGGATCTACAGCTATCATCCTGGAGGGAAACCTACATTGTATAAAGCAAGAAAAGAAATTTGCTGAATTTCTTCAGCAAAGAAAAACAAGAGGAAACATACGCCAAAAAAAAAAAAAATCCAATATAATATACAGAAAATTTGTATATTATAATCCTGGTTTGGAAAAACAGCTTCCATGCAGGTGTATGAGTGTGTGTGTATCCTTGCGTGGGCAAAAGAAAGAAATGGAAGCATTTATTCCAGGCCATTAACTTTTGGATGCTGCAGATGGCATTGGGGTGGCGTATCATGAACTTTTTCTTTACAAATCTTTATATTGTTTAAATAGTTATAAAGATCATAAATTACCTTTGTAAATAACAACAAGAAGAAACAAAAGTTAAAAAGGAAAATGGAGGGGGAGGGGAGTATGGATGGTGCTAATAAGTTCTTTCAAAGTTTTAATGGCTAATCATTTATTTCCAGTAACCTAAACTGTTTCCTTGTTTTAGTATTTTATCCATTGGTTAATTCTGTCTATCTTGAATTCTTCTTCCAGGAATATTTTTGATAAACTAAATTCATCTAATTTAACTAGCAGATACCAGTTTTATAAAAAGCATCTATATATTTAGGGACAACCTAGCATTAAACAATACTCTGTAAAAGGGAGGTGCTGAGTAGCAAGCAATCAACATTTAAACGTTTCTAATGTGAAAGAGAGGACCTGAAAAATCCATGTGGCCCATAGGCCTTTGACTTCAATAAGTTCATCTATAACTTCTCAGTGCCTTCAGACAAATCCTTACAGGAATATACTAAGCCCCTCAGGTTTGTCCATAAAATCACCCTCCTAGTGAAAGCATCAGGTAACATTTAATAGGACCGTAGAGAAAGGGGATTACTACCTGAAGTACCATAGCTTGAAAGTGTGCTCCTTGGAAGACTGACCTTGAAAACTGGAATAAGATGACATAAGAATACGAGAGGATAAAGATGCCCCACACTCTTCAGCACCCTACAGTTTATACATCTCTATTGCCTTTCCACAAGCACAATGCTGACACCACGTGTGCTCTGGAAGCCCGAGGCTGCAGGGTGCTGGCAGTGGCAGGGAAAGCAGTCCGAGGCACAGGCTGCCTGATGACACAACCTTGGGCCAAAGCATGCCAAACACCTGAGAGGGAATTTCTGCATCTTCCCGGGGCCCTGATCCTTCCTGTTGAGCAGAACATGCAATTCAACGTGAATATGTGATTATGTGATTTGACCGTAACTGCGTGACTTGATCAAAGGAGCAGGAGGAATGACAGATCAGCATCCCCAGGGGCTCTCGGGAGCTGGCAGCCTCCAGTTAGCTCCTTTTTCATAAGTCAAATTCTTCACCTTTGTGACCTCCATCTGCAAGGAATGAATCCTCCCAAACTCCTCCCAAGAACGTCCTTGAAGGTAGAGCTAACTAGGTCGTGCGTGACTCTGCCTTTAGTTACTGCTGATGAGATTTGCATGTGGCTTTACTCACTAGAATTCTATCGGCAGAAGGAACCAATGCCATTAGGGATGGATAAAGTACAGACAGAGTTTTATCTCTACTTGGTCAGACTTCTCCAGATGAATGACAACCCAGAGCTCTGCCTGGTTCCTGCCCTCTCTCCCTTACAATACAATATTAACAGAATAACAGTATATCCTTTATGATAATTCCCTACTCTGATTTATACATCAGCTGCCCAACCTGTCTTCCTAAGGTGACAGGTGACCTAATTCCTCTTAATCAGACCCAAGTGCTGCTTCCAGAAGCACCGTTTTGACTACTGAGGTAATTCTGAGCTAACTCAAATTGTCCCATTGTTCCTGGTATTCCCTACTTTGTGATGCTTCCATCATCCCCTCACAGAATTGTCTGGATTTGTTGTTCAGGATCACCACTCCAACTCCCAGCTGGAGTAAAAGGAGATTTCTCATACCCCTGAAAAGAGCCCAAATCACAATCACACATCTCTGATCATTGGGTTTCATCTGGCCCCAATTCCACCTCAAGACCAGTGCCCATAACGTGTTCATTCCCAAATAACTCAGGACCTGCCTCAGGGGATCCAGGGAACATCCCATGGCCCCATCAGCCACCATCCTATGTAGGCCAACATTAGTTGCTAAAAGGTGCAGAATGGGGAGCACCCTGAGCCCCCACAGTTGGGTTACAGAAATAATAGAAGAGCTGTCACACCACCCAACACATCACTGTTATGACAGGTGGCTTGGGATAAATGTGGTGGCCTGTCCCAGGCTCCATTTACTCATTAAAATGAGCTCTTCCATCTCATCAGCAAGGCCCACATCCTTAACTCACTCTACCACCCTGACACCACAAGCTGGAAAGTGCTTGCTAATCTGGTACTTCTTCTCCTTGGTAAGGAGACGATGACTTGAGTTTTTGCTTCAACTTTCCATGGACAGCAAACATCTTGAGCTGTTTCTCTACTAGGAAAGGGGTGATGTTGGCTTTGATTTCCTGCCACATACTTTGTGGCGTTCCCCAAGAAAATGTGTGAATATTCACAAGTGACAAACAAATTCAAGTATACATAAAATCCTTGCTCATGTGTGGTTCATACTTTCCTTTCCTCTGTAAATGGGAGCTGTTAAAAACAAATTAAGTAATTACACAATGTTGCTGCAGCTGTGTGTATCCTTCATTATATTATATGGCTGTGGTTAGGGATGACTCTCTCCTGCCTTGTTTTAAAATATTTCTAATGGAAGGTGGGTTGTCAGGGCATGTTCCAGTGTTGCCAGAAAAAACAAAAAGTAAATGAAAATGACGTCTATGGCACAGGACAATTGTGTGTGTATGCGCACACATGTGTATACTACACGCCCTGTTATGCTGTAAAAGTTATTCTGGTCACCTGGTTTTTCTAATTAACAAAAAAAAAGCCCATAAAAATAGAAATAGAGTGTCTGTCAATTCTCACGTAACCCAATAAATAAAATACCCTTAGTACAAATAGTAGGATTTACTGGTCACAATTTATCATTTTTTAAATTAGCAATCTCCATTGAAAAACAATAAATAATAAATAACAAGTATTTATCCAAGAAAATAACATCTTTAAGACCTATAAATAAGATCTATAGGATCCTGCAAGGTGGACATTTGGTTACTTTTTGTTGTTTGATATATGTATGATGGAAAAGAAGAAAAAGTAAAAAGGAATAAAGAACGGTTGGTCATTCCAGAATGTATTGCTTTAAAAATCCTATATTAGCCTTTGGACACTGATATCCCCAAAATCCTTAATTTCAGCATTCTAGATTAATACAGATGAGGAAGGGAATTTATCATTTCAAAGCTTGTGCCTACTTTCTTAAGGAATGTCTTCCATCTTGAGGGGTAATTTTCAACAAATTGGATTTTCACAACTGTAAGAATACATGCACTTAATGGAAACACCAGGCAAAAGGCATCTGGATCAAAGAGAAGTTGTTATGTATGTATTATGTGCTAACCTTATATCAAATTTGTAAGATAATACAACTTATTTAAAAACATATACTCAGAATGTTAGAGTTTCAACTGGAAGTAACAAAAAAAGGCCAAAGAATTAAAGAACTACAAAGAAACACAAAGATAAACCAAGAAACAGGCCAAAACCAAATGAATATCAACAAAAAAATCTCTGAGACCAATAGGACTTTCAAAAACTTGAATTTCTACGGTGCTATGGAGGAATCACCTTTTCATTATAAATATTTAGAAGTAATGAGTAAAATGTAGCAAAACAACAAAAAAAATAACACATAGCCACGCTAGAAAAAATGGAAAGTCCCCATGTGCCAGCTAAACAGAGAAATCAAGGCCAGAGCAGAGAGGTAACCCAACAGCAGTTTCAGCCTCAACAACAGACCCTGGAGGTCAGGACTGGGTTCTAACACCTCGGTGAGGACGGGAGGTCGAGTGTCTGCGAAGGGCAGAAGAGCTGTCATTGGATATCCCATGTGAAGCGTGGAACCTTAAAACACAACCTCCTCCACGAAAAGACGAAAGTAACTCTTCCCAGCTGACGACGAAAGCCGAAAGCTCACCACCTCTCCAGGCCTTGGGTGAAAGACAAATCACCTGTGAGGAATCCCAACTCCAAGTACCCATTACACGTAGGTGTGGGGTTTAAATGTGTAACACCCACAGGATTAAGGCACCACAAACCACGCAGTTGATATAAAAATTGTTCTAAAAGCACTCTTTAGCATCGTAGACAACGTGAAACCACTCTTTAAGGATACTTTAAAAACAAGGGTTTAAGAGACTCCCAAGGGGGTAAGGGTGAGGGTGCGGGAGCCACCATAGCTGAAAATCACTTTTAAACCCAATAAGAAATCAAGACACTGCGAGGCAGAGTCAGAAAATGCAACTAAAAACTTAGCACCCCCAAAATATGGATTATATACAGTGTGAAAGAGACTACAAAATTTATTTAAAATTAATAATAAGATAAAGAAGGAACAAAAACCGTAAGGAAAAGATGAGACACAATGAAAAAGAAGAAGCCAACCTGAACAGAAGTGAAATAGAACTTCTAGAAATGAAGGACAATCTCATTAAGTTAAAAATATAGAATAATATCCTCATCCAGATACATTACAGAAAACCTTCAAAGCTTCAACAACGACGAAATGAGAAAGCAATGACAAACTATCTAAAGATAAATGGCATTTAGACTGACAGAAGACTTCATATTAGCAACAATAATTCCAGAAAGCAGTGAAATATCTTTAAAGCAGTGAGGGAGGATAACCATCCATGAAGAGTGTATATCTAACTAAATTATATGGAAGTGATGAGGAAATAAAAAAATTTTTAGACTGAGTAAAACAGCACACTGACCACAGTTCCTCCCTGAAATGACTATTAGGTTGAACCATATGAGATGTCTGATATTTGGCCATTTTTGACCCACAAAAGCGACAATTTCGTATGATTCAAACTAAGACTAAAAGATGTATGCGCTTCAAGAAGAAGAAAAGTGAATCCAGAAGGAAGATGAACAATGCAAGAAGCAATGATGAGGAATGATTTATAAATCTAAATAAGCATTGACTAATAAATAAGAATATTATTTTAAGAATAATAAAATAACCAGTGGAATCTGGGATGGGAGGCGCGAGCTAATCCATATCTGAAGGTATGAGAAGAGAGCTAGTAATTAACATTAAATCATATTAAATCCTATACCAACTTGAAATTTTAAGATTGACTACTAAAAGACCAGAGATAAAATATGGAACTTCCAAATCAATGGTTGGAATGAGGGGTAAGAATAAAGAAATTCAGTCTTTCCGAGAGAAGCTAGGAAAGCAGAAAGTAAAAGCAAAAATAAAGCGTGATAAATAGCATAAGCATGAAATAAAATGATGAAAATAAGCCCAATGTACTGAGTCCAAGTGACTGTAAATGGAACAAAAGTGCCTGTTAAAAGGTACATTCTCAAATCAGACAAAAAATATCCAGCTATATGCTGTTTTGTATAAACATGTCTGTAATGGCTCAAAAAGGTCAAAAGTAAACTAACGAAAAGGATGAAAGAGGATATACCAGGCAAATACTAAACAGAAGGACGAAGAGGAGGGCGAGAGAAGGAAGGATGGAAGGAAGAAAAGGAGTGAGGAAGGGAACTAGGGAGGCAGGGAGCTAGCACAACAATATTAAACAAACAGACTTCAAGACCAGAAAAAAAATCACTGACAGATTAAGGAGGTGATTATTTAAGGATCAACATAACCATACGCCAGGAAAATATATTTACTTTAAATCTGTATGCACCGAACCCTGTAGCTACAAAGCATGTTAAATAAATAGTTGTGAAGAAAAATAGACTGAAATTAAGACTACATTTGATTTCTTCTGCATTTACAAAACTATCTTCCACTATTATTTAGTTCCTAAATATTAACTTGTTCATTGAAAAAAATCTTGGTAACTATTATGTTCCAAACTAGAAATTAATGGTTAATGAAACAAAGTCCTTGTCCTCTTGCAGCTTACATTTCAGTGAGCAGAATACACTTATTTCAAAATAAATTTTGAAAACACATGGCTCATATATGAGAAATTACACTAATGTTTAAAATAATATGCAGTACTCAAATTACTTATCCAGTCCTATTACTCAGCGCCCACATGATTCTCTGATAATAAATTAGATGTTGTTAAGAGATTTGTTAATGTTTTAAGGTCTCCAGTTTGTTCAATGAGCTTTCATATGTTTGTTCATATATATATTTGCTTCTAACTTTTATTGAACATGATTATAGAGTTGACACCCCACAAGATGAAATAATGAAAGACAAGAAGAATTACCTAAAGTTAAATATACAAAATCTCAAAAAAGTAAGACGTTCCTGCCAAAGCCCACATGCGGCCAATTAATAATGGTTATAAAAATAATGATTTCATAGTTATTGGCTTGTTACATGAGAGATGGAACTGAAAATCCACCACAGTTCCAGGATTTAGGAAGTGTAACTAGCGACACAGCAATTCAGCTTGCTTTCACAGCATTTGCATCACTCCCCTAATGTAAAAAGCAGAGATTCACTTACAGCTCTTCTTTGTACACACGTCTCCATTGAGTCACATATTAAGACGATATAAGGATGTAAATACTTAAATCTTCGTGAAACGTCTCCTTTCATTAACTGCCAAAGTATACTGCACATAAAATATTCCAAAAGAACAAATTATAACAAAATTTTTAAAGATATGGTCAAAACATAGTCGGGACAAGCTATGAAAAGAAATGTAGTCAAGTGGCAAGTGATATTAATTTATATTCTGAAATATTTACGGAAAGCATTAAGTATTGATGATGAATGATAAGACTGCACTTACAAATGATTTCTGCTCTAAATAACATGCACAGTTTTAGCCAATATAAGCACAATTCTAACAATTATAAGGAAGTCTTGAGATTACATCTGGTCCCCCCAAAAAGTCAACTTGATACCAAAAAAAGGAGTTTCCATATGCTTAGAAAGCTTACCTAGAATAGAAATAAAAGTTTCAAATTAACCTGATATTTATGGAGCCCCATTTTGCTGTCTGGATGATAGCGTGTCCTCTCTGGACTAGCACATCTATACTAGTGATCATTTCTAAAAGCTATGGTTTCCTCATCAATGGAGAGAGTCAAGTAACTGGGAGTTACATGCGGGCCTCTGTCCCCAGAAGGTCCAGCATTTGAGTGGAAGAGGCTTTCCTCAGGTTTAATTTTCTTATAATTGTGGCCTTGAAATGACTCCCATTGCTTTTGGCAGTTTCACCCAACGAAGTCCACCCAGAATCTCCATGCATGTTACTTAACTTGCCAACAAATCTGAGGGGGAGGAAAAGGCCAAAGCTGCCTCTACCTGAAGTTGCCTGTTCATTCCTAGAGTCACGGAGTTCCCAGTTTCTATCTGCGAGGGGGAGGGCGGTGCAGGAGAGACAGGTGGCAAGCAAAGCCCAGGGCCTGCCAAGGTGGACAAAGTGACGGAAGATCCCTGAGGAAACCGAGGCCCCCAAGGGTAACACCTGCCCTGTGAGGGGGAAGGACAGCCAAACTCCACCACACAGGAAGAGGACGCCATGTAAGCTTGCCTATCCCATCCTTGAGGCTAAAGGGGAGGGAAGGGAAAGAAGGGAGAACCTCTCCTGACGGTTAATACCCGCTACGTGGCCCTCACTAGGGTTTTCTGCCCCAGTTCATCGTGCTTAGATAGTCCAAAGAATCTTCAGTGGAGAATTTAGCTTACATAGTTGCAGAAGGAATTATTAGAGAGAATGAAGAAGAGACAATATTTAAAGAAACAATGGATGAGGTTTTTCACAATTGCCGAAAAATACCAGTCCTCGAGATCATGGCGTTCAACGAAACCCAAACAAATATGTATTAGACATATCATAGTGAAACTAAAGAACGTCAGAGATGAAAAGAATTTTTAAAAACAGCCAGAGAGAAAAGATAGATTATCCACACAGAAATAACAATAAAACTGATAACTAAATTCTAGATATCCATCCACTGGAAGCCAGAAGACAACACACTAAAAGAAAGAAAATAACCAGCAACCTGGGACTCCAGTTCCAGCAAATATTCTTTTCAAATAATAATGATAGAATCCAGGCGGTGAGTATGTGGGTGTTCACTATAAATCTCTTTCAGTTTTGCTATATGTTTGCAAATCTTTATAATAAAATATTGGAAAAATGCTTCATAAGAAGTAAAACATTGTAAGGACTGTACTTCAGGCAAAAGGAGTATCTAAGACAGAATGGACTAGATATAAAAAGAAATGCTGAGCAAAGATACTGGCCTAGTAAATAGGTAAATAAATCTAAACAAATTCGCTTTCTAAAACAGTAATAATAATCTAGTTTGTGGCAGAAGACATTCTAAAGATAAAATACACCTGCAGTAGTGTACAAGGGGAGGCAGAGGAAACAGAGCGGCAGCATTCTAAGGTCTTTCTATTTTATGAGAGAATAATAAGGATATTGATTAACTGAAATTTTGACGCGCTGTTAAAGTAGCTTTGGTAGGAGCTTAAAGATGCATAACATCCAAACAAAATTAAAATTTGAAAAAAACTTTTAAAACAAACAAAAACTAAATCCAAATGACATCAAGAAAGAATTTTTAAAAAAAAGGGAGGAGATCTAGGAAAAAACGAGACAAAAAGAAAGTTCTTAATAAAGCTGAATGGACTAAGTGGAAACAAAACTGAATTTTAAAAAAATCAGGTTACGCAGTTAGTAAGTGATGCATCTAAAACCAGAGGACACGTAATGGTTGAAAAAGATGGGAAAATACATACTAAGTATATACCAACCAAAGAAAAATTAAAGTAGCTATATAAATATCAGGCAAAATAGTCACTAAGACAGCAAGGTTTTTATTTCTGAGAGTAGAATGATGAATTGAACTTCTTTCACCAAACTTGGAAACTCCCGGGAAAACAGTAATGACTCCTCAGAAACAGCAACTTTGTTTCTTATCCTTGCCCTCCATAACCCCTTAGACTTCTGTCTTCAATTCTCGTTGCAATAAGCCCACCTGGAATCTTCACAAAATCTAGAGCCTCATTCCAAGTTCTCTATCTCAGTTCTCCCATTTCTAACCACAATAGCCTTACCCTCTGCCTTTCTCCGTTTCTCTAGAAACAGCAAACCCCAAACCTACTCTATGTCTCCAAATCCTCAAGACTCAACCTTTCCCTGGGGTCCGGGATTTCAGAGGCCCCATTGAATAGATGCAGTTCCCTCTTGACCTCTGAACCAACTGCAAAATAAGAGTAAAGCAGATCCTTTAAAAAGGATAAAGCCATCTTTCCCAAAATCTTATGTTTAAGATCTTTCCTGATTACAATGGTCAAAGACATTTGAAATGATTTTATCACTGTAACTGTCCTTTAAGAATGGCCAACAGTTAGTGTGTCTCACCAAGCAGGTCACATGAGAAAGGTGAGTGATTGAGCCTTGCCCAGGAGTTCTCCTTCCAAGCAGACTGACCTGAAACAAGCACAGGGCAGATGCTAATCCCTTAGACAAAAAACACAGAGGCCTAAAGGTGACAGTAAGAAAGAGCCAAGAACAAAACAGAGTTTACCCACTTTTTAATCAGATTGACTCTGCAAATGTTAACATGTTATTGGAGTTGGACATTTACTAAAACCTATCAGAGGAAGGGAGGATATAAATTGAATCTCTTTTTTTTTTTGGTGAGGAAGATTCACCCTGAGCTAACATCTGTTGCCAATCCTCCTCTTTTTGCTTGAGGAAGATTGCTGCTGAGCTATCATCTGTGCCCAACTTCCTCTATTTTGTATGTGGGATGTTGCCACAGCATGGCTTGATGAACGGTGTGTAGGTCCACACCCAGGATCTGAACCCAAGAACCCTGCGCCACCAGAGTTGAGCGCACAAACTTAACCACTATGCCACTGAGCCAGCCCCCAAACTGAATCTTAAATAACACAAATCCCTTTCTCTTTTCTTCAAAAGTTGGAAGGCAGAGTTACTGATTAGTACCGAATTTCTGTATTTTTTTCTCTAAAATACTTTTAGGCAAATGACAAAGGCCCTGACTCTTACATAGAAGACCAGGATCCCAGGTCAAAAGAGCTTCTTTTCGGGTGCAGGTATTAATTCACATTCCAGCTGGAGAAAGAAGGCGTAAACAAGAAAAATGCTAAATGAAAAAGAGATTTAAACACTTGCTCAAGAAATACAAGAGACACCACAAGACCAAAAGTGAACGTCAGAAGAATTGTATCCAAGAGAACTGCTAAAAAAGATGGGCTGATAACATTGCAAAGCATTCATTTCAATGCAAAAGACAAGTGAAGGTAAAGAAAAGAGGCCCCATGTAAGCCTGTCCGAACTGGTAAGCGGAAACATGGAAGAACCCGATGGAGAAAGGATGAGCAGAAGTTTGCACAAACCATCAGCTGCAGAAGAAGGATGGAGGTGGCAAGGAGGGGTGCTGCCTCATCCATCAGCCAGTGCCCTGCCGGAGTCGGGCAAGATAGGAGAGAAGAGGGGTCCCACCTCTGCTAAGCCAACTGTGGAGACTACGTGGGACAGACACTGGAGACTCCTGGCATGGGAGCTGATGAGACAGGGAGGAAGAATGCATCCCAGCTCCCACTCTGCAGCCACATCAAAGATGTCAAGGATTAGCAAAAACGCCCAACCCATTGCGCAAGCAATCCTGGATACCCAAAATCTAATCCAGCTGATGAGTTTATTCAGGCCAGTTTTTTGTGGACTTGGTACAAAATGCTCAAATGACATTTCACTAGGGAAGCAAAACAGAAAAACAGTCTTTCTGCAGCCCCCTCAGCAACATTTCTCAATGATGATAGAGCAGTTCTGTAACTCTGCTAATTTCTTAATATGAAATCATGATGCCAAAAACCAGATCAGTCCCAGACTCCTTTCTCTCTAGAAGAAATGAAGTCGTAGGCACCTAGACTATTTGAGTAATATCCAGTCCAGTCTATGCGCTTATTTTCAACCCTAGAAATCAAAGGGTAGGGATACTGCTCCCTCTACTGGCTTTACAGCTGCAATTAAAGATGCATTTAACCTCAGAACTCAGCCTTTTAGCCAAATTCCTTTCTCTAAAGACTAAGAAATAGAAAGATCGTGTTAGTTTCTTAGTGTAAACCTTAACCAAAGATTTACAGAATCTTTAGCAAACATCAAATTAAAGAGTAAACATAAATATGTTTAAACCCTTAAAAATAAATTCTATTCATTTATTTTTGCTGATATTTGCTGGAACTATTGAAATTTTCTGATGACTCTGGAGAGTCAAGGACTAGAAAGAAAATTTAAGAAACGAAAGTAATAATAGAGCTCTTTTAGATGTTTCAAAGCAACGTTTCCATGCACTTCCTATTCTCTCTCCTCTCAATACTTGCAAACCTTTGCCACCACATTCTTCCATCACCAAAATGCACAAACACGTATAGTGTCCTTACACCTTAATTTCCTCTGAACTCCCAGAAAGGAGTATAGATAGATTTATAGATTTTTTAAAGTAAAAGTGAAAACCACGTGGTGTTCCCTGGTTCTTGAAAACTAATAGACATAACAACAGGGGTCTAACGACGCCAGAAATTGAACTCCCCTTACAGGAGCCAACTCTTCCTCAGATGGCTTAATGGCTGTGTTTTCCCTTATTGATTATGCAGCAAGTGGTCCAAAGCTGATGTTACAGAATTTATCTTATCTCTTCCAAGGTCCAAATTCTACCCTTAACTGATGTATTCAACCAAATTCACTCATTTGGTCACCTGATAAATATTTACTGAGCACTCACAATGTGTCAGGCAGTGTTCTAGGTGCTATGGATACAGCATTGAACAGATGGCCTCAGCCCCTGTTTCTCTGAAAAGACAAAGCCAGCTTAGTGAGTTCCCATTCATTCTCCTTACATCTCAATGAGTTCATACATGTCTGTACATACTAGCTCAAATTCCAATTCTGTGAAGTCTTCTTTGAGCAACTTGGACCATGGGTATCACACCAACTCATTTTCTGAAATGTCGTGTCATTAAGCCACAACACATTTCCTATCTAGACATGTGTTGGCATACAATTGTATGCCAACAAATTAGGGGTTGCTCATGTCTCTTATCGCCTTGAATTAGTATTTAAAGATTTTACTGCCATCTGACTTTCCACATATGTCTGTGTTTCCTCTTCAACTAAATTAAAAGTTCTTTGAAGCAAGAAACACAAGAGCTGGGGGCCGGCTCTGTGGCTGAGTGGTGAAGTTCGCGCACTCCACTGTGGTGGCCCAGGGTTTGGATCCTGGGCGCGGACATGGCACCGCTCGTCAGGCCACATTGAGGCGGCATCCCACATCCCACAACTAGAAGGACCTGCAACTAAGATATACAACTATGTATGCGGGGGTGGGTTTGGGGAGATAGAGCAGAAAAAAAAAAAAAAGAAGATTGGCAACAGTTGTTAGCTCAGGTGCCAATCTTTAGGAAAAAGAAAAAAAGAAACACAAGACCTGACATAGTATTATACAGGAAGTCCTAAAAAGGTATAAAAATAAATCACATTTGACAACCTGTCTTTCTTGAGAAGATAATATTACATTAAATACAATCCATCAAGTAAAGTTTTTATATAGAAATTAAGTTGGTTATTAATCCAAACCAGCTTGTTTTATGTTAAGATGTTAATTGTAATCCACAGGGAAACTTCTAAGAAAATAAAAATACAATAAAAGAAACAACAGTAAGAGAATTTAAATGGCATACTAATATTTATCTATTTAACACAAAAGAAGGCAGTAATGGAGAATAGAGGAACAAAAAGAGTGTAAGACGTATAGAAAACAAATAACAAAATGGCAGGCATAAATTCTACCTGATCAGTAACTATATTAAATGTAAATGGACTAAACATTCCGATCAAAAGACAAATGTTGGCAGAATAGATTTTAAAAGTGATCCGACTCTATCATGTCTACAAGATATACACTTTATTTTTTTCCAGCTTTACTGAGAAATAATTGACATATTTCACTGTATAAGGTTTAAGGTGTACAGCATGGTGGTTTGATTTACATATATTGTGAAATGATTGCCACAATAGGTTTAGTTAACATCCACCATCTCATATAGATAAAATAAAAAAAGAAGAAAAGTTCCTCCTTGTGCAACTTTTCTACATATTCTACAACAATGCTAACTAGTCATCATGTTGTACATTACATCCCTAGTACTTATATAACTGGAAGTTTGTATCTTTTGACCACCTTCCTCCAATTCCCCCTCCTCCCACCCCACATCTGGTAACCACAAATCTGATGATTTTTTCTGTGAGTTGGTGGGGTTTTTTGTTTTGGGGTGTTTTTTGAGATTCCACATATAAGTGAGATCTTACAGTATTTGTCGTTCTCTGTCTGATTTATTTCACTTAGCATAATGCCTTTAAGTTTCATCCATGTTTTCACAAATGGTAGGATTTCCTCATTTTTTGTGTTTGAATAATACTCCATTGAATACATACACTTAAGATTTAAAGACACAAATAGATTAAAAGTAAAAAAGATGGAAAAATATATATCACGCAAAAAGTAACCAAAAGAGAGCTAGAGTCCTATATTAATATCAGATAAAATAGACTTTAAGACAAAATAGGAGGTTTTATGATTATAAAAGGGTCAATCAATCAGGAAGACACAGCAATTATAAACATATATGCATCTAATAACAGAGTCCCAAAATACATAAAGCAAAAACTTACAGAATTGAGAGAAGAAATAAATAATTCAGCAATAATAGTTGGACGTTTCAATAACCCTCTTTCAATAATGGATAAAACAATTAGGCAGAAGATCAAAAAGGAAATAGGAGACTTGAAAAACACTATAAACCAATTACATCTAGCAAAGATTGATAGAACACTTCACCCAACAATAGCACAGAAAATTAGGAATAGAAAGAAACGTCGTTGACCCAAAGAAAGCCATCTATTAAAATCCTACAGCTAACATTGTACTTAATGTAAAAGATTGAATACTCTTCCCCTAAGATCAGGAACAAGATAAGAATGTCTGCTCTCATCACTTCTAGTCATCATTGTACTGGAGGTTCTAGCCAGAGCAATTACACAAAGAAAAGAAAGAAAAGCATCCAGACTCTGTTTCACAGGTGACATGATCTTGTATATAGACAATCCTAAAGAAGCCCCCCAAAAAATTATTAGAACTAATAACTGAGTCATCAATGTTGCAGAATAGAAGATCAATATACAAAAATCAATTCTATTTCCATTGTCAATGAACAATACAAAAATGAAATTAAAAAGCAACTTATAATAACATCAAAAAGAGTAAAAGACATAGGAATAAGTTTAATAAAAGAAGTGCAAGAATTATACACTGAAAACTATAAAGCATAACTTAAAAAACTTACATAAGACCTAAATTAATTGAAATATATCCTATATTCATGGAGTGAAAAACATAATTTTGTCAGGATGGCAATACTTCCCAAACTGACCTACAGATTCAACATAATCCCTTTCATAATCCTAGCTACCTTGTTTTGCAGAAATTTACAAGCTAATCCTAAAACTGTTGTAGAAATGCAAAGGACCTAGAACAGCCAAAAAATCTTCAAAAAGAACAAAGTTGGGGAATTTACACTTCCCAGTTTCAAAACTTACTACAAAGCCACAGTAATCAAAACAATATGGTATTGGCATAAAGATAAACGTATATATCAATGGAATAAATAAACTCATAATCTGGTTTATATACCAGAAATAAACCCATACATCTATGGCCAATTGATTTTCAAAAATGGTTCCAAGACCGTTCATTGTTGAAAGAATAATTTCTCCAATAAATTATCCTGATGACTGGGTATCCATGTGCAAAAAAACAAAGATGGACCCCCCTACCACACACAATATGTAAAAAACAACTAGAAATGGATCCGTGACTTAAAAAGCTAAAAACATAAAACTCTTAGAATAAAAACCTAGGGGTAACTCTTCATAACGTCAGACTTGACAATGGATTCTTAGATGCAACAGCAAAAGTATGAGCAACAAAAGAAAAAATTGATAAGTTGGACTTGATCAAAATTAAAAACTTTTGTGCATCAAAGACTTTATTAAGAAAGTTAAAAGACAATCTACAGAATGGGAGAAAATATTTGCAAATTCTATATCAGATAAAGGTTTAATAAATATATCAGATAAAGGTGGAATAAATGAATTCCTACAACTTAATAAAAAGACAACTCAATTTAAAAATGGGCAAAGAACTTAAATAGACATTTCCCCAAAGAAGACATACAGATGGCCAAGAAGCATATGAAAAGATGCTAACATCATCAGGCATCAGGGAAATGCAAATTGAAACCTGAAAATGATACCACTTTACACCCCTAGGATAGCTATTATCAAAAATATAGGGGGCCAGCCCCGTGGCCGAGTGGTTAAGTCATGCGCTCTGCTTCAGTGGCCCAGAGTTTCGCCACTTCGGATCCTGGGCACAGACATAGCACCACTCATCAAGCCATGCTGAGGCAGCATCCCACAGAGTGGAACTAGAAAGACCTACAACTAGAATATACAACTATGTATTGGGGGGCTTTGGGGAGAAGAAGAAAAAAAAGATTGGCAACAGATGTTAGCTCAGGGCCAATCTTGAAATATATATATACACACAATGTATATAATGTATATTTTATATATATATATAAATAATATCAAGTGTTGGTGAGGATGTGGAGAAATTGGAAGCGTCATATGCTGCTGGTGCAAATGTAACATGGTGCAGCCACTTTGAAAAACAGTTTTGCAGTTCCTCAAAAAGTTAAACATAGAGTTGCCATATTACCCAGCAATTCCACTCCTAGGCATATACTTAAGAGATATCAAATATATGTCCACACAAAAACTTGTATATGAACGTTCATAGCAGCATCATTCATAATAGCCAAAAAGCAGAAGCAATCCAAATGTCCATCGACAGATAAATGGATCAACAAATGTGGTATGTCCATACAACGAAATATTTTTCAGCCATAAAAAGAAATAAAGTATTGATATATGTTACAACCTGGATAAAAAAATTATGCTAAGTGAAAGAAGCTAGACAAGAAACGTCACATATTGTTCATTTTCAAGATTATTTTGGCTGTTCTGGTCCCTTGCATTTCCATATGAGTCTTAGGATCACCACTTTGTCAATTTCTTCAAGTAGAATAAATTTCATAGAAGCGAAACCAGGTTTGCAAGGGCAAATCTATAGAGACAAAAAGTAGATTAGTGTTGTCAGGGACTCAGAGAGTTGTCAGGGGAGAATGGAAAATGACTGCTTATGGAGACAGGATTTCCTTTCGGGGTGATGAAAATGTTATAAATTTACATAGTGTTATGACTGGACAGCTCTGAATGTGCTTAAAACGACTGAACCGTAGACTTTTAAAAAGTGAATTTTATGGTGTATATATATTACAATTTCAATAAAGCTGTCATTTAAAAAAATCCAGTCCATCCTGGCAAACTGGGATGGTATAGTTATTGTATTCATTTTTCTTTTTAGCCCTCACAATCTATAGCAAGATGCCTTGTACATAGAGGTACCAGAAAAGATACATGTAGATGAGTACATATTACTTTGCGTTGTTCACAAATTGCTCCAAATATTAGTCAAAGTTTCTCAAGTGCTTCACACTCCTTGAGACAAAGCCCCCGTCTCAGATGCTGTGAACATCCATCACTATTAGATGCTAAGTTAGGATTACCCTGAGCCTGGATATAGTCACATGCCAGTGGGTAGAAATGCTTAGTACATTGATGGACCTGTGCCTGTTGATCCATCAGGAGGCAGCACTGTGCACGTTGAAAGGGAGGACTCTGGAGTCAGATGATCTAGCTTTAAATCCAACTTCAAGGGCTTAATAATAGTATGATCTTGGACAAAATGGCTTACCCTCGTGAGCCTAGGTGTCCTCATCTGTGAGGACAGGATTAATAATAGTAACAACCTTCTAGGGCTGTGTGAGGCTTAAATGAGGTAAGACGTGTAAAGCACTCACGTGGCCTGTGATAAATGCTTATTATTCATTCACTGAGCTGCTCGACATTCATTGAGCACTGATTTTAATTCTCTGCCATCAAAGGATAGAAGTAAAAGAAGAAAGACATGTAAACAGATCAATGCAGTAAAGTGCTCTCACGCTCTGGAAGACATCCTAAGAGCAGGAGAGGGATTCCCAAGGGGTGACACCCTGTGTGTATGTGGGAGGCACAGGGGCACAGGCTTTCAGGAAAGGTTTTATGGAAGAAGTACCACTGGAGCAGAGCATTTAACTCAAAAAAAAAAAAAAAAAAGGTATTTCTTCTCCAGGTTTGAGAGACATAGGACATTCTGAATGGAAGGCATGAAGTGAGGAGAGCAGCATCTGTTCAGGGAGGTGTGCTTAGCTCAGCAAACAGGAACACATCCCCGGTGAGGTGCAGTCACAGAAAAGGCTGGAGAAGCAGGAGCCAGACCACAGAAGGCCTTGTTTTCCCCATTCACCAGCGCAGACTGAATCACCTGGCAAGTGGGAATCTCCCCGCCCTCCTCCAGCAGAGACATTTTCTTTGGTTGGTTTTGTTTCCAAATGCCATAGAGCACAACACAGGAAGGACTGAACCTTTGAGACTGCTTGAATATTTCCAAAGTGTTCTGGTTATTTTAATGCTGACAAAGCCAGTCTTTTGTTGGTCAGTCATCATGGAGCACCCAGAGACTGCAGGACAATTATTAGGAGTGACAAGTGTCCTTGATAAATACATCTGCACTTTGCATAAGCCCAGTTTCCCTTCCGAGCTCCCAGCATGCACTGTTCCCACACTGGGCACCAGAAGGGCTGAAACAAGATGGCAGCTCCCAGAGGAGTGCCTTCAATTACCCTCAACGAGCATCTGGGCATAAGCCCTCGTCATAGGTGGTTATGGCCACGGGTTAATCCAGCGGTTCCTCCTAATTAATAGCCTGCAGTACTGAAGAAGCCAGAAGTGACCACAACACTCTGAGTTTTTGGAGAAGCCAGCTGGCGGAGTGTCAGCCTTCCGTGACACCAAACCGTGGTGTGTTGTTTAACCACAGCACCCTTTCCTGGAGTCTGGCCCTTTGGCTGACACTCTTCTGTGGAGACAGAGTGTCCCTGTTGTGGCTCAGAAATACCATTTAGGCTTTTCTTCTGCCTCAGCGTTCCCATTTCTCATTCCTTCAGCTTCTTGCAATCTGTGCTTCTCTTCTCTTGGAAATATGCTCAGGCTTTTCTCCCTCATTTCTTCAGTTTATTTTCTCCAGCGGTGTTTTAATTTTTTTCTTTTCCTTCAAAAGACCTGACATCTCTTTCTTTCCCTGCTCCTTGATTTCTCGATTTCTCTCTCTTTCCCTCTGCCCTCCTCTCTCTTTCTCCCACTCCTCATCTTTCTATTTTTTTTTCAACTGACTTCAGAGGAAAAGTAAAAGATTAATCATAGTGTGTGTTTCATGACTCTCTCAGCACGTTCCATTCATGGCCCTCTTCTATTTGGTTCATATTTTTTCTAATTACTTATTTTTAATAATGTAGTAAGTACCAATGATTCTAACAACCACTGAAACAAAAGAGGGATCTCACAATCTCCTATAACAAACCGTTTCGTAGCCCACTACCCTACCCCCTGGCTCCTCGACCCTAGGTAGCCCCCTTGCCGAATGCTGGGCATTGTTTCTTTTTAGGCAGTTTAATTGTATCTATATGTAGTTCCAAAAATTTGGGGTTATTCTAGTTTTTTCAGTTTACTAAAAGATATAGTGCTGTATGTATTCTTTTCCTTTGTTTTACTTTATTTTATAATTAATTCTACTTTTCATTTTGAAATAAGTTCAAACTTACAGAAATGTTCCAAGGATAGTACACAGAACTCTCATATAGCCTTACTGATATATATTTTATGTTATATATTTATTTATGTATGTAGACAGCGAGAGGTATTATTCTCCAAATCATTTGAAAATAGGTTGCTTGCCTCATTACCTCTAATACGTAAGTGTGAATTTCCTAAGAAAAAGCAAATTCTCTTACAAAACCACAAATGAGGAAATTTAACAATGATACCAGACTTACAGACGTACATCTTATCAATAAGCCATTTTTAAGTTTTGTCTACTGTCCCAATAATAGCGTTTGTAGCAATTTTTTCAGATACAGAATCTGGTCCAAAATTGCATATTACATTCCGTTCTTGTCTCTTTAGTCTTCTGTAACCGGACACATTTCCTCAGCCTTTCTTTGCTCTTCATGACATTAACATTCATCTGGTATTTTTGAATGTCTCTCAATTCGTGTTCTCTTGAGTTTCCTTTTGATTGCATTCAGGTTATACATTTTTGACAGGAATACCACAGAAGTGATGCTGTGTGCTATGTCCTTCTAAGTAAATCATATCCAGAGGCCCCTTGGAGGTGATATCAGCTTTGATCCCTTGGTTACAGTACTGCCCAGTTTCTCTAGCCCGTATATTTGCACATGTTCTTTGGGGAATTCCTATTTCACTTAATATTACATTGCTAAGATTTATCCATACTGTTGCACGTCAATCTTCTCTCTCTCCCCCATTCTCTCTCTCTCTCCTTCTCTCCCTCCCTCTATCCCATACCCACCACAGACACACACACACACACCGAAGACACACAAACACACACACACATGCATAGATACAGGTTTCTTACCTTTTTTCTTCCTTGTTTTTCATTTTCCAGCCACATTCTTACTCGAAATCAATTTGGAAGTATACAACTCCTAGCTGAAGTATGTATCTTCTCTTATTCAATTACTCCAGATCAAATTTCCAAAGACTGGTATACAGTGTGCTAAAAATATGTGCTGTTACGAAAATAGGTGGCTTAGCAAAGAAGCAGCTACCAAAGAAATCCTTCACCTTTCACTCCCTCAACCAAGCTACCTGTCAACATGTGTTAACTGAGTAACTGTTATGTTCCCAGCACCACCTTGACTCGATGGAGGCACATAAAGGACAAAAGCACGGAGGGCTTAGAGGTCAACGCTCCCCCTTCCAGCAGCGTACCCGTGGACACCTTTCTCATGCTTCAAGGCAGAGCTCTAATGTCACCTCCTCTGGGAAGCTACCACTTTCTGCTCCTACCATAGGTACCTAACTGAGTACCCCCTATTTTCCACACCTAGCATTAAATGTTTCCTCACAGTCGTTCTGGAAGGTAGGTGTTTCCATCGCCATTTCTCCAGTGAGTAGACAGAGACTCAAATTTTTGGAGAGCTTAGACATACAGGAGCCACACAGCTTTTTTAAGGCATAACCAGAATGGGCGCCCACGCCTGACTTCAAAGTTGATTAGTCTTTTCACTATTTCACAATGAGTCCTAGGGGAGTTATTGCTTTTTCCTTAAAACTCTGATCACATCTTGCTGATTGATCAATACAGTGGTTACCCCTCTCTATCGTGGTTCATTATGTCCACATCCCTCCCCTAAGACTGATTTTGAGCTACTTGAGCACAAGAATTGTCATACTCATCTTTGAGTCCTCAAAATTCAGCAGAGTAACTGCAAATATACTCAATCCTCATTATTCACAGATTCCCTATTTGAGAATTTGCTAAAATTTGTTATCCCAAAACCTAACATTTGGGGCACCTTTGCACAGACACGTGCAGAGGGTGAAAAATTCCAGTCGCCCAAACGGCGCATTCCAAGCTGAGGTCCTACCAGGTGACACTCTGCTTTCCCATTTCAGTTCTCATGTTGTAAACAAGTGTCCTCCTCACGGTCTACGTAGTGCCACTTTTTTCACAACTTCTTGCTTCTTGTTGGTGATTTCACTGTTTAAAATGACCCCAAGCATAGTACTGAAGTGTTGTCCAATATTCCTAAGTGCAAGAGGGCTGTGTTAGACAAGCTTCAGCATGAGTTATAGTGCTGTCGGCATGAGTTCAATGTTAACAAATCAACAATATATATTAAATAAGGTGCCTATTTAAACAGAAACATACATAAAACAAGGTTATATATTGATTGGTTTAGGAAAATGTTGTGACCAGCGGCTGGTAGGAACCTAACCCTGCATTTCCCCTAAGAGGAATGGTTCAGGATAGCTAATTCAGTGTTCCTGGTGACTTTGTAGAACACAAACAACTACTGTGAACAATAAGAATCAACTGTAGTATGTGGTAAATAACCCCATGAGGAAAGAACGAAGAATAGAACACATTTGTTGGAAAAATGACATTAACAGATGAAAACCTGCTTCCTGAACCCACATGACCCAAACGTGTACAAATAGAATTTTATATTGATATGATAATGAAGTACCAGATTACATTGTATAGGCAGAAAATAGATCACCATATACTAAGGAGAACATACAAAGGAGAAGGGGTAATAAGTGCATATTTCCTACTCAAGAGGAAGAAAATGTTCTATGACAATTTCTTTCCAAAAGAATGAATATTTATTATGCAAATTCAAGCATATCTGGCTGCTGTGAATTTAACACTCCATAATTAATAACTTTTATCTTTGTATCTCATTGAGCACATTAAAAATCTGTGTGTCTTACATTTGCAAAAATATAATAGTGTGACTTTTTTAACCACAAGAGTTTTTAAGAGCTCACTATAACTCTTTTCCAAATTTTTCATTATTGAGTTTTTCCTTACTAAACAACACAGCATGATTATCTCCACTTTTAAAGAAAAATTTACTAGAATACTTACCTTTGAGTTCTTCGTAAAGTGAGGAAAAGTCATTTATTTGATCTTTTGACTGATTTTATAAAGCAGATTCTACACTGTTGCATGATGGGAGAAGGCCTGACCTACCAGTTCCTTGTGCATATGATTGTGGTAAAAGCAGACATAACATTATGGCTCACACAGAACAAAGATGAGCTTACAAAGTACATGGCTTAAATAATTCCAGATCTTCGGGACACAGATCTCTTTTTTCAAGACACGAATCTCATGTAACCATTATCATGATTGGTGGTGGGGAATTTTAAAAACAGAGTCTCCCTCGAAACTCCAGACTTGGTTACACCACAGCTAAATCAGGTGATTCCAGCACATGACTCACATGCCACAGAAAATGAAATGTTTACGAAAACGAGACTCCCAAAGGACAAAGTAGCCTTTTCTCAAAATCCGTTCCAATTTTAAAGCCAGTCTTTCTGTTTTGTTTGACATAACTATCATGTTTCCTATCTAAAATAAAAGGTTCATACAAACATACAGTTTTCCCATCTAAGTTTCAGGGTTCTGACATATCTTCAATGTAACTTTGCCTGAGTAGATGTAGGTCATAAATCAAGTTTATTACTACTGTGATGTATACGTATAAATATGTTTTTTTATTGTGGAAATTTTCAACCATACACAAAAACTGGAGAAGGAATAATATAACAAACTCCCATATACCAATCACCCAACTTCAAAAATTATTAGAGATATTAGAGATTGTGTTTTTAAATACAAATAATCTTAAATAACATTACACAGCCTTCTGCCTTGTCCCGCCTATGCCTATAGCAAACAATAACACCACCACCGATACTGAAGGCTTTGCATAACGTGAGCTGTTTCATCTGCAAACACATTACATTCCAATCTGAAAGGCCCCGGGGAGTAGCTAGAGAAAGCAGTTTTCCTAAATACCTTGTATAAGAAAATTGATGTTAAAATTTCATGTTGACTATAAAAATCTGACTTTAACAAAACATTTTCTTTTATTGTTATAAAGTTACGCATTTTTCATTGTGTAAAATTTGCAAATACAATCACATAAATTTGCATATGGATGGATATTTTATGATATTATGAAACAGTCGCTCATTTTCTTTGGTTTGATAATAGTACTACACTTAAGTAGGAATATTACTTTATCTTTAGGAGATGCATAACAAAGTATTTGAGGGAGAAATGTTATAAGGTCTGCAACTTACTTTCAAACGGTTCAGCAAAATTGTATCTGTGTGTGTGTGTGTGTGTGTGTCTGTGTATGTGTGTGTGTGTAGATCCAGAGTTGGCAAACTTTTCTGTAAAGGGCCAGATAGCTAATGTTTTAGGTTTTGCAGACCAAGAGACAAAATCAAGGATATTTCGTAGATAATCGTAGAACTAGTTAAAATGTTGCTGCTTAAAAATGTAAATCTCTTCTTAACTCAGGGCTGTACAAACACAGATGATGGACTGGATTTGGCCTTGGCCATAGTTTGCCAACTCCTAACGTAGATAGATAGATAGATAGATAGATAGATAGATAGATAGATAGATGGATAGATAGGGAAAATATGAGAAAACAGTAACAATTGTTGAAGCTAATTAGAGGGTACATTGATGTTCATTGTATTAGTCTTTCAAATTTTCTGTATATTTGAAGATTTTCAGAAAAAAAGGTGGGGAAAATGCAAATACATAAAAATACAATGAAAATAAATATCATCCGTAATACAAACACCTAGAGACTAACACTGTTAACATCTTGGTAAAGTAGCTTTTATTTTTAGTTCCTGGAGTGTGTGTTTTTCCCAGCTATAATGACTTCTTACTCCATATAAAGTTTTATTGCCTGTCATTTTCATTTAACATTCATTCATAAGCATTTTCACGTTATCATCAAATTAATGGACACAGTATTCTATTGAACAAGAATTTTTGTCAACTATTTTCCAATTTTTGAACATTTAATGTGTTTCCAATTCTTCACCCACAAAAATTATAATTTCTTAATATGATTTTAATCTATTAATGTTACTTCCTCCTTAAGAAAAGATCTTTTGGTGATAATGAGTGTAAATAAAGCAATTTTGTTTGTTTCTTTCAAGGAGGAGAGGAATAAGAGATGGCAAAAATTGATGGTTAACGTTGCTGGAAAATATTCCATACCTTCAAAGTCCTTGTAAATTAGTCATACTGAGAGGATAAATTGAATATTATGAATAAGAAAAATGAAGAAAGATTTTTTATTTTTTGGTAAAATATACATAACAAACTTTATTGTTTGTTTATGGGTTTGCCTATTCTAGGTAGCTCATTATAAGGGGAATCACACAACCTTTGTCCTTTTGTGTTTGGCCTATTTCACTTAGCACAATGTTTTTGAGGTTCATCCTTATTGTAGTATATATCAGAATTTCATCCCTTTTTAAGGCTCAGTAATATTCCATTGATGTATATAGCACATTTGTTTAACCATTCATTCGTCAATGAACATTTGAGTTGTTTCATCTTTTGTGAATAGTGCTGCTGTGAACCTTGATGTAACAGTGTCTGTTTCAGTCCCTGCTTTCAATTACTTTGGGTACAGACCTAGAAGTGGAATTACTGGATCAGATGTAAGTGCATGTTTAACTTTTCGAGGAACTACCAAACTGTTTTTCAAACACAGATATTTGATAATAGACATTGGGCATTAATGATTTTTTTTTTCTCATTGTTTCTTTGTTGACCTGCTGGCCCACAAGGCCAGACCTTATCTGGCCCTGGTACCCGTCACCTTCATCTTCTGCCTGGTTCCCAACCCTCACTTTACCCAAGTCACACTGGCTGGTTGCTGATCCTCTGACTCCTCAGGAAAACTCCCTCTGCCTGGAACTCTCTTCCCAGATACACAGCGTCCACGCCTACCTTCCTCAGGTGTCTGCTCCAATGTCACCTCCTCAGAAAGGCCAGCCTACCCTGACCACCCTATCTAAAGTGACCGTCCCTGTCACTCTCTAACTTCCTACTTATTTTCTCTTCTTACTCCTCATCACCACTCAACCTAGCGAATGTTTACATTCACGTGTCGCTTAATGACGGGGACATGTTCCGAGAAATGCATCTTCAGGTATTTCACTGTTGTGCAAACATCATAGAGTGTGTTTACACAAACCTAGATGGTATAGCCTACTACACACATAGGCTCTATGGCACTAATCTTTTGGCACCACTGTTGTATATGTGGGCTGTCATTGACCAAAACATCATTATGCTGCACGTGTGTTTGCCTTTGTCTGTCTCTCAGTTGGATGCAAGCTTCAGGAGGGCAGAGACTTTGTCTGCACAGTCACTACTGTAACCCCTGTGTTATACACTTAGTAGCTGTTCAATAAATCTTTGTTAAATGATGGAATGAATGAATACCAGGCTGGGGTCCATGAATGAGTGAACACTTGAGACTTGGCCTTGATTTGCTAGAAAGATATAGATCTCATCCAAGTCTCATTCTTGGACTCATATATTTGGTATATTTGCTATAGTTTTGATTATGTTACATAGTAATTTCTCCTACACATGTATTATATGTGTGAGTTAAACCTCACATTTTGTGATAACTTTTTCTATTTTTTATTTTGAAAAACCTTAGAGCTATGGAAAAGTTACACAAGTTGTACAATGACCATCATATATCTTCCATGTAGATTCACCAGTTGCTAACAGTTTAACACATTTGCTTTATCTCCCTCCCCATATATTTATTATTTTTAGTGTTATTCTGAGAATCTTGACAACATTACTCTTAAATTTCTTAACTCTTAAAACATTTGAAAACCACTGAAAATGTGACTTCCTCAGGGTTCCAATTTTCACATTAAATGTCTTTTGAGACCTAACCGATCTTAAGTGGCAGGAAAAGGATGCAAAACGTATATATAGTAACAAACCCAGGAGTTATTTTGAAGGACCAGTTCACATTGAAAGCTTCACCTTGTCATCCCAAAGTGACGTCCTGTCTTAGAAGTGCAATTCAGTAGGTCTCTGATTCTTTACTCACCCTGTGAAGATGCACCATGGAGAGACGGAAAGAGACTCTTCCCCAAACACACTTTGCCAAAATGAGTGTGTGACGTGTTAGAGTGTCCTATCACGCCTGTCTTGTACTTTAACTTTCTCTTACTGCAGATTTTGCTCTGATTCCATCCTCATCCAAGCTTTGTGGAAAAATTCACCACGTCTCTGGACGTTTTTCTTTAACTCTACTGCCATCTAGTGTGAGAAAAAAGAATTCTAGGCCCTGTTAAAAAGAGAAAGTGAATGTGTCCTATTTGCTTACTTATCTGGATTTCAAAGCCTGTTTTATTGCAGAATATATTCTTGGGAACTATACTTTCTTGCTTTACTATGCATTAAGTAAAATTTCTTTTTTAATTAATTTATTTATTTTTAATTTTTTCATTTATTTTATTTATTGCAGTAACATTGGTTTATAACATTATATAAATTTCAGGTGTACATCGTAATATATTGCAAATTCTGTGTAGATTACATCATGTTCACCAGGGATTAAGTAAAATTTCTAAGGAAAAAGAATCATACTTCAAAAATTAAAGTATATTTCACATTACCCTGAAAACAAGCAAGGCGATCATCTTGGTCTTCCAGGTGACCTTCTGGCCCCTTTGGCCTCACAAAGGATTCCTCTGTCTTCCCCTTTCACCCAATCTCTACTCAGGTCTTTGGTATTTTCCTTCTTTGCAGTGTGATAGGTTGGAAGGAGGAGGGAGAAAAGAGAGAAAGAAGGAGAAAGTCAAAGGAAAGAGGAAAAGAATGAGACGGGCTGCAGATGATAGAAAAATAATAAAAATAAAGACACTAAGAAGACTACAAGGTGGGATATAGATACATGAAAGATAGTGGAGAAGGAAAATCATGCAATGTTAGAATAAGACACCCAGGAGCCTAGAAGGACAGAAATACAAGAGAAAATGTCGAGGCTCCAAAGTAAAAAGAGGAAAGGAAAGAAATGGAGAAGAAAAGAGTTTTGCTGATGAGTTGCTTGTTCATTGATCTGCCTCAGGAAGGACCACCAGGCCAGGCTCACACCCCTGGGCAGTTCAGAGACGTCAACCCACCCTGACGCACACACCCTCTGTTCCCCCACCCAGCTCTGCTTTTTCTGGTGCTCACCCCTCCTTCCCCACAGGGGTACTTGGCTTCTTTATATGTTTGCTGTCCAACCCCCTCGAATGTAAGCTCCAGGAGGGCAGAGATTTTTGCCCTTTTTTCCCTATTTTGTACACGGATATATCCCAAGTGTCTAGAGCAATGCCTGGCACATAGATGACACACATTTTGTTACCAAAACCCAAGTGGGTTCCCTCCTGGCGAGTTAAATCAGACTCTCCACCAGTAGTTGACTCACAAAGTGAGGCATATTTGTGGCAAATAGGAGACCATGTGGAATCATTTCCAGAGTCATGGCTCCCCGAACCAAGGGAAGCAGGGACATTTATTTGGGATGGGGGATGAACATTCAAAAGGAGAGGTGGGTATTCGCTTGCGCAGGCTCAGTGGGAAACATGCTTCCACACACACTGCAGGTGATGGTGAGACAGCCTGAGCTCCTCCTGGAGAGATCTTAGCATTAAAACGGTGCAAAGGTCACAGGTGTAGCTCTCGTGGTGAGGCCTGGTCTGGTTCAGGGAGGTTAGTGATTGCATCTCCTTAGCATAACAAAAAGAAAAAACCAGTTTGCAGCAACAGTTGAAATATCCAAACCCAGCCTTGAGCACTTCGGGGTGACAATTTAATAAATGTTTATTGAATAAATGAAGCAATGGTGAAGTCAATCTAGACATGGACGAGAAGATGTGTTTGCAATGTCTGTTTTGCCTCATGACTGTGACACCTTTTCTCCAGGCAGACCACATTTTCATTCGCAGGCAACCTCCTGGTTTTTAACATACACTTCCTGCTATAGACTGAATGTGTGTCCCCCCGCTTAAAATTCACGTACTGAAACCTAATGCCCAATGTGATGGATGGTATCAGGAAGTGGGGCCTTTGGGAGGTGATCAGGTCATGAGAGTGGAGCCCTCATGAATGGGATTAATGCCCTTATAAAAGGGACCCCAGGGAGCTCCCTCACCCTTCTGCCATGTGAGGACAGAGGGAGAAGTCTGCCACAGGAAGAGGGCCCTCGCCTGACTCTAAAGAACTCTAAAGAGCTCCTTTAAAAAATTACTTGAGAGTTAGAAGATTACATGAAAAGATATGAAAATCTTTAAGAAGCGATAAGGAAAGGAAACGCTTAAGGATGGTTTTCCATCTGAAATTTGAAAAATGTCTGTGTGATGCTGGTATACTTCATTACACTAATTGGAAGCATTAGAGGAAGCACAATTCACTGCTCAAAAATCAGCAAGAAAGAATTTTTTCAAGTATCTCATGAATGGGTTGATTTGCACTGGATAAAGATACAAAGGCTGATTTGGAAATCTGGCCCTTGAGAGGCACACTTGCAAAATGATGCTGATTCTACAAGTGCTCACACAAATCTGTCTTGGCAGCCTGATTGTAAGTAACATTGCTTTTAGATCACACACCACAATTTTCCAAGCATTCTCACCTTCGTTATCTAATTTGGTCCTCCCAATATGTCTGTGGCGTAGACAGGACCGGGTATTATCTTTGACTGTGCTGTTTCATGACTTTGAAGTAGGGAAGCTGGATTCACCCTATTTTCCCCTCTCCATCTCAGCCTTCCAACATCACGGACATAACAGTCATGTCAACACACAGCCAGGAGTCTCTCCCACCTTCCACCAAACCATTGTGTGTCCTGGAGTGAATTTCATGCTACTGCGAATCCTAGTGGGTGAATGCATCAGGAGTCCTAGGTCTCAATAGGAGGTTTTTAAGCGGTTTGGTGAAAACAGCTTGCAGCAATGAGCGCAGTTTGGTCACCATCTGTCTGACCATGGGCAAGTTAAGTAAACTCTCTGAGTTTCACATTCCTCACTTATAAAATGATCATGTAGGTCTGCATGGTCTTTAAGGTAGTGGATTCCAGGTGGTAAGCTCATAGGTCAGTTTGAAAAAAAATTGTTTGTTTTTTTTAGGAAGATTAGCCCTGAGCTAATATCTGCTGCCAATCCTCCTCTTTTTTCTGAGGAAGACTGGCCCTGAGCTAACATCCATGCCCATCTTCCTCTACTTTATATGTGGGACGCCTACCACAGCGTGGTGTGCCAAGCAGTGCCATGTCTGCACCAAGGATCTGAACCGGTGAACCCTGGGCCGCTGCAGCAGAACGTGCGCACTTAACCACTGCGCCACCGGGCCGGCAACTTGAAAAAAAGCTTTATTAACACGAGCCTGCCAACTCTTTCTTGTTTGAAATAAATTCAAGATATCAACAACCACAACCATCTATTACCCCTCCTTTCATCCTGGCTCCAACCAGTGGAGAACTGACATGGACATCCAAATGGGGACCCAAAAAAACAACTTTATTAGGGGGTTAGTCAAGCGCCAAATGTTCCACCGAGTAATAGAGAATATCATAAAGCCAAATAAGGGAACACAAGCTGGCATCTCTCAATGAGTTGAATTTAACAACCACGCCTGGTGCCAGTCTTATGCACAGCAGCCTATCAGGGACATGTGTCTTCTACCTAAATGAAGCTGGGCCTCTGTTCCCTGCACCTGCCCCCAGTGGCTGCTTCTGGGGGCTGTGAAGTGGGCAGTTCAGCTATCGCCCAGAAGGCTCTGAAACAGGTCAAAACAGAATATTAAGATAATTTCAAGGCCATATACACTGTAGGCCAAAATTCATCGCCTTTTCTATTTTCCATCTCAAATGATATTCCATTCAATGCTCAACATCATTCACAAGGGATCCTACAATGAACACCACATGAAAGTCTAAAATACTCCAAATGATGCAAAGCAAGCAACACAAACACACCTAAATTTTAACATGAACTCACATCAAGGATTACATTTCCAAAGAAAGGTGGAATTCCAAAGATGAAATCCTTTGACGTTGGTCTGAAGACATGCAACTTTTTCTCTCACTCAGATTTGCTGTATAGTAGGAATCTTCCTCTCAAGCACATAGTCTCGAGAGCACAAGTCTCTCTTTCGTGAGTGTTACAGAGGATCACGGACCCCAGTGGAACAAAGGCACTTTGAGGAGCAAGCCAGAGCTTAGAGGTACCATCCAAATGCGAGCTTCCAATAGGATGGATCCTGAGAGAGGAGCCATTGAAATGGTGCCCAGTGACTGACAGGCATGCCTGTATCTCCTTCTTGATTGCTATCCCTCTGCTTCTCAGCTGAGGTAAAGAATTTATCTTACATCTTCTTCAACTCCCCAGCTATGTGCTCAGGAAGGTGCTAAGGCTATCCGTGCATTTTTAGGCCATTCCCAGAACTCTTGGTGCAACAGGTACCAGCTGCCACGGTGAGGGTCTGGCTCAAGTTCCCGTAGCGCAAAATCAGTTAAATACAAATAGCAATATCAGTTAGCCTTAAAGAGGGACGAAATTCTGACGCATGCTGCAACGTGGATCAGCCTTGAAGACATTATGCTAAGTGAAAGAAGCTATTCACAAAAAGATAAATACTGTATGATTCCACTTGTATGCAGTACCCAGAATAGTCAAATGCATACAGACAGAAAGTAGAATGGTGGTTGTCAGGAGCTGGAGGGAGGAAGAAGTTATTATTTCATGGATACAGAGTTTCAATTTGAGAAGATGAAAAAGTTGTGGAGATGGTCAGCGGTGATGGTAGCCCAACAATGGGAATGTACTTAATGCCACTGAACTGTATGCTTAAAAATTGTTAAGGTTGTAATTTTATGTTATGTGTATTTTAGCACAATTTTTTAAAAGTCTTAATTTAAAAAAATCTCTGAGACTGATTGTGGAACTAAGAACACCTTTCTTCGATTCTCTTCAATCCTTAGCTAACCAGTGATGGCAGATGTCATGAAACCATCAGGACAACAGGAAAACTCCATAGCCTACCCAGCCGTCCTGTACTCCCCACTTTGGTCTGTGGTGGAAGGCTCTTCCTCCAACATTTTCACCTTTAGGCCAATGCTGGGAAGAGAGCTTCCACTCCACGTTCTTGTCATCCAAAAGGAAGAGAAGCATCTAAGTTGATTGGTGAGAGCTGACATTTACGGGGCAAGGTCCTGGGTGAAAGTTCACTGCACTTGCCATTCTCTCTGTGTGGTTAAGCCAACAAAGCCCGGCCCACTCTAGCAACCCACAGTTGTCTCTCTCTGGCCCACCTCCTCTGCCTGTGGCTGGGTATGAGTCAGATCAGCCTTGTGGAATGGACTCGACTGAATTTGGGGGAGGGAGGAGGAGGCTGCCCTCTGGACTGGACCTAGGGTGTTACTGGGCCCTTGCCCAGCCCAGGACCAAAGTGACACTTTGATTTGATCCCCATCTGGGTCTCAGTTTCTTGAGCCTCTTCTCCTCTAACAGATGCAAAGGAAGGAAAACTTTACCTCTACCCATCTTAGGTCTTCATCTGGGGCTCTTTAACAAAAAAAGAAAACAGAACAAGAAGAGAAAAATAAAGCATGCAGCACATGTCACATGGGAGAAGCCTAAACGAGGAGTAACTCAAAGGAGTGACTTACAACTCCAGCTTATACAGCATTCTTCAACCAAAAACAAGAAATTTCTAGAGAAATGACAGGACAAAGGAAAGCACTTTTAGGCTTCCAAGGGTGGCAAACTATGGGAATGTAATATACAGGAGGAAACTAATGATGTAATGGTTGTTTGTAGATTCCTCTGGTGTCTCTGGACTCATAAGAATCTCTCTCTAGCAAAAGGAGAATTTATAGAATTTATACCCTGCTTCTAGGCAGAAAGGGGGAGTTATTCCTGCATTTGCTGCTTCTTAACTGCTTTCAGTTCAAAATAATTTTTCTGTCAAAGAGGCATATTTTGGTGACATATTCCGGTTTCCTTCACAGACAAGGCACAAGAAAGAGAGGGTAGAGGATAAAGGTTTCATTCCCCCCAAATCACCATAAAATGGCCTTTTAAAAATTGGAAAAGTGGGACATTCTTTTTTAGAAAATTTCCTTTTAAATTGAATATATTTTGCTTCGTACAAAACTCATTTTCTTGTTTCTTTGTTTTTCATTTTGTCCAAACTGATGAAAATTTCCTAATTATCACCAGTCCACGAACCTGCATTTGAGGAACATTTGAGGAATATTCCTCTGAAGTACTTTTTTGCTCTAAAATTCTCTGATGCTAATATGGTTCCTTCTGCTTCCATCGCCCCTCCCAGAATCCCAGGAATTGAAGGAGTAACAAAAGACTAGAGTGAAAACCAGGATTTAACGCTTTATAGAATGCTTTGTGTGGATAAATACTTGACAAATAAAAAAATAAGACGTTTCTCTCATGCCAGGGTGATCCAGGAACTCATCTGACCTAAAGCTCCATCTGTTTATCTGAATCCAGGGTCTATCTAAACTGGGACACTCATATGCAGATGGAAAAAAATACCAGGAGTGACACAGCCTGGGGCACACTGCACCAAAAGTGATTTCGCAATAGGTACCTAGTTTATTTTTACTTCATGAGGCTGCCACAAATTCAGGTTTCTCTGGTTCATCTTCTTTGTGTTAGTATTTTTTATAGTAAAATTATCATGTCTTCCTCATTTAAAAAAGTTATGCTAAACTGCCTTTACTTTGTGATGTTCTCTAGGTATCTGGGTTCATCAGAACTCATATATTTCTCTGAGAATTATTAGCTCATTCTCCCTACCCTGTTCCCAAGCAGACAGGGAGAAAGAGAACTCTATGTCCCCATCCCCATGTAAAAAGCCACTCTCTCTTTGCAAGCAACTGGTGCATTTTTCAGCTGACATGTCCTAGATTGTTCTAAAAAGAGCAGCAGGGGGAATATAAGAACAGATTCAAAGACTCTCTGGGAACTGCCACAGCCAGCTCGTAATTACAAATGCAGGGGCAGGTAGAACATCTGTACTGTGAGTCACTCCGTTTTTCTAGAAGGGAGATTGCCATCAGCCCTGCCCCTGCATAAACCTTTGTGGTCTGTAAGCAGACTCCAGAACTGGTTCACAGTGTGCAGTGCCTTGAGATGGCAACTGACCCCCTCCCTACTCTAACATAAACTCAGTGTATTTAGAAGGCATCTTAATTAATTATTGACTACCTGCAACCACGAGAGTTTTTATGTCTATATTTTGAATAATGACTATGCAAAAGCAACATTTGTGTGTGTGCGTGTGTGTGTGTGTGTGTGTGTGTGCTGGGGGGAGAAGAAAGTACATAACCTTAAAATCCTATCAAGGTTTCTGACCTTGGTTCTCTAATGCCTGGGATGATACAAATTTAGGGATATTGCCTTTTATGGGAAGAGATACTTGGAAAAAGTGAAAAGGGAGGCAGATTTTTTTCCAAAAACCTATAAAAACAGTGATTCCAAAAGAGAGCCGGTTGAGGCTTTATGATTAATGAGTAACAAACAGATGATGAGGAAAGAAAAGTAAGACATCGATGGGTAAAAAACAAGAGCTAACGGCAGGGAGGGCAAAGCCAAGTTCACCAACGTGTTTTTAGGAGTTCTGTCTCTTCTTCTGTGACTCCTATGAGGACATTCCACTGTTTATACAGAGAGTGTAAACATATCTGCTGACTTGACAAAACGCTGATTTTCATTCCCCGTCCTTACCTCTCTGCCAGGCATGGTGAACAGCCTGACATTTAGGCTCATAAGCTTTGGTGTAAGTGGGAGGTTCAAATTCTGGCTCTGCTATTCATAGCTGTGTGTTTTAGGACAAACTTCTCATCCTCTCTGAGTCCCAGTTTTCGCACCTATATGATGGGGATAATAGTCTGATCCATCTCCAAGGGCAGTGTAAGGACATAATGAGATAACGCATGTAACCACCACAGTTCAGCTCCTGGCACACAAAAAGTGTTTGACAACTGTTGGGATGGAGTGAGATGGCAGTTTATTGTTGTTGATTTTCTAAATAAAGCCTCATGCTTATGAACACCTGGTACAAAATAAAACTAAAGCTCTCTAGGGTGGGGACTAAAACCTCAAATTCTAAAGTGACAACAACATTACACGAAATGCTTGCACAAGGTAGCTTTGGACAAAGAATTGCAACAAAACCTGAAAGGAGAACTGAGGATGGCAGAAATACCCACTTAGGAAACTTACACATGCCCAAGTTTTTGCTAAAGAAAGGTGGCACATTATGATCAAGACTCCTTGAACTGGCTGCAGGTCCTCCCTGGCAATTCCAGAAATTAAAATGGCCTGAATCTGATTTTGCCCAAGTATCATCAGAGGAACTCTTGAGAATGTAATCTTTTCTACTCTTCTGTCTGAGGGCAGAAATGGGGAGGAAAGGGGCAGCTGGAAAATAACTGTAGGAAGGACCTGTGATAGGATCATGTTAGGAGAAATGTGTCTCAGGAAGTGTGAAAAAGTTCTTCATTATTCTCACTTCCTCTCATCCTCCCCTCCACCAATCTCTCCCCAAATGGCACGGGCGAGGGCACTGGAGGTCCTTCAAACTTGACCAGAAATATCACTCTAACATAACATAATGAATTTGTATTATTTTATTATTACCTACTTTCAGTAGCTGGTTCTAGAATTCATCTTGCATGAGATCCATCTTTGTTGGGAAAAGGCCCAGGTCAGTCCACTTGGGGAAGTGGAATACCTGTGGGGTCATGGATGTTGGCTGGCACCATGGCATCTGCAAAATAAAATTACCCTGCATGGGGTGAGATGCCTGATGACTCCTGAGTGGAAGAGGAAGAAGAGTCAGGAGAGAGGAGAAAGTTTGGAGAAAGAGAAGAAAGAAGAGTCAGCCAAATGATGGGAGGCTGTGCAGCGATAGAAGGGACAACTCCTCAAAGTCTCACCCAAACCACTAAAGCCATGAAGGCTTAGGAAAGGGTTATGAGTATGTACCAGGCTTGTGTCTGAGTTGCTAGGTTACAAAACAGAGAACATACATGTAGAAGTAGGAGCTAGAGGGGTGATGGGATTAAATACACATACATCTGCTAAAGGCTCAAACATCATAAGCAGACATGGAGAGGTGACAAAAGACCTAGAGAAAATGAGAAGGTATGAGAATGGCCTGTCAACCCAGGGGAGCTGCCTGTGTCATGCACGCAACCCTGCACACCAGCACTCATCCACCAGTATGGGCTAGACTCCCACTATGTGCCAGGCACTGCACTGGGCTGTGGAACACCATGGTGGGCAAAGCCAGAGTTCTTGCTCTCCTGTGTTTGCACACTAGTGGGAGAGATAGGCATTGATCAAATAATTGCACAAACATGTAAAATTGCAATTGGGAGGTGTGCTATGAAGAAGAGGTATGTGGTACTGTGAGAGAATGTAACAAACAGACTGGCAGGGAGATCAGAGAAGCTTCCCCAAACAAGCAACGTTTGATCTGAGCGCTGACTAACAAGAATACATAACTGGGTGAGGAAAGGAGAGAAAAGCAGCTGCGAAGAAGAATATGTGTGAAGGCCCTGGGGTGGCAGGTTTGAGGACTGAAAGAAGGTAACGTGTGGCTAGGGCACAGAGAGCCCCGGGGAGGACAGAGGACCAAGCTCCTCAGGGACTGCAGATGGAGTCAGTCTGTCTCAAGAGAGTAGGAAGTCATTGATGGGAAATTGACAGGAGCCCCCAAGAAAGTCTGAAAATGGCAAATGAGATCCCTATTTACACTCTATCCTCACTTTCCTCAGCATCTCCATTGACTATCAATCTAGCTTAAACTGAGTAAATGAGCAGCCCCAAAATCATAAAAGAAAACATTTAACTCACCTTGTTAACTTAGTCATTTCATTTAAATAATTAGTATTTTTAAAGTGAATTTTCCATCAACATGTAAGAAAAACCCCAAATTCTGAACCACCATCGAAATACAAATGCCCAGTATGTAAATTCATAATTCAGTATTTAATCTATAGTTACTTAAAAAATACTCGATTAGGAGCCAAACAGCCTGAGTTCTAATTCTGACTTGGCCACTTCTTAGTCACCTGGGCTTGGGTAACTTCCCAAACTCTCTCAGTCTCAGCTTCTTCATCTGTAAAAATGGGGTAATAACCCTTGCCCAATCTACCACACAGGATAAAAGTGAGAGCCTCTTGTTATAGAGCAATACACCAAAAAAGAGATCATGATTAACCCTTCTCCAAATTGCACAGGAAAATACACAATTTATTCCACTCAGATAATGGGTTTTTTTAACCACATATCAAATTGTTTTGCCACATTGTTATAAAACAATGTTTTATCTTGAAACTCACTGCCCTCTAATACATTATAAAACAACTTCTTGTGTATATAAAACCACGAGGAGGGAGATTCTTTGAGAAGAAAAGTTTTGTTTCATTTTATTGTTGCGCAGATGAAAGATTCAGTTTAAGTATTATCACCAAAGTTTTATATCTACTTTTAAAAGGCAAAGGATAGATGAAAAGATACTCAACTCGTAAAAAAAAGTGCATGTGAAAAATAGATGACACGCTATTTCTCACCCATCAGATTGCCAAAAATCTAAGCTCTTGACAAAACAGTCTGTTGGACAGATTGTGGGAAAATAGGCACTCTTGTTCGCTACTGTCAGGTACAAAATGTACAGTTCCGATGGAGGGGAATTGGGCAATACTTAGCAAAACTACATAAGCATTTACCCTTTGGGCCAGAAATCACACTTCTAGGAATTTATCCTGAAAATACACCTCCAACAATACAAGAAAATACATGCAAAAGTTATTCATTGCAGCATTATTTGTAATTGCAAAATACTGGAAACACCCTACAGGCCCATACATATGAGTCCGATTAAATAAACTATGGTGCATTTACTCAGTGGAGTACTATATAGCTGGAAAATTAAAAAACAAAAAAGATTTCTATGAAATGACACAAACTGATTTCCAGAATAGATTATTAAGTGAAAAAATACCAAGGTGCTAAAGATTATACATAGTATGCTAAATTTTGTATGATAAAGGTAAAATATATATTTATTCATTTATTTTTACAAAAAAAGAAACAGAAAAGATAAACAAGGAACAAATGAATTTGGTTACCTAATGGGGGTTGGGAGAACGGAATGGAAGAGAGTGAAAGGGGACAGGACTTGTCTGAATATAACCTTTTAGTTTTGGATTTTGAACCATGTTAGCATTTTACATATTCAAAAAATAAAATTAAATCAATAAGAATGAGGGGGAGAGAAGGACCTGAAAATTAAAGAAATAAACTAGATTATAACCAAGTTGATAACCCAATTACAAAGAAAAAAAGAATTAACCCAAAAACTTTTGAACATAATAACAAAGTATTCTAATTGTACACTTTCGGTGGGATATATTCCAAGGGCTAAAAATCTTAAACTTTACTTGATAGGCTTGTTTTGGGTAGTGATGTTGGTGAGGCAATTCTGAAACTGTTTTGTGTATTTTGCAAGATTGAGCAAATAAGTAAATATATTGATGTTTTGAGGAAGCACAGAGTTCACCATGGGAGAACAAAGATATGAATACGGATGGAGGAAGGAGAGGAAGAATCCTGTACTGATGGACTGGGTGTCAATCAGAGAGATCATTATGAACTCACGATTTTTAAAAAGTGTTTCCTAGTTCTGCCCATTGGACAACCCAAAGGCAATTTCACCCCAGAGCAACAAGCACACAAGGCAGGCACTCAGGTCTTGCTTTCTAAACACCGTTTCCCAAACCCTTTGGGAAAATGCCTAATTTCAAGATAAGCCTGGAATGTCTTGTGCCAGAAATTAAAGAAGTGCGCAAAACTGAGGAAGATATGCCAAAGAGACATAAGAACCACTTCAAGGTGCTGCCACTTGCCAAATTTAGGAGAACTTGAGCATCAAAAGGAATAATGCAGAAACATAACACACTGAATGAAATAGAATCCAGGCATCCACACTGATTATTAAAAAGAAAAAATTTAACGGATTAGGAAGAAAACAGAAAGCCCTCCTTTGTAGAAGAATGCCAACTAATAAACACAGGAAAAACGAAAGAAATAGAAAATCACTACTTAACAACTACCATAGTGATATTTGATTTCAGGAGAGAATGTCCAGTGGACACTAAAACCACTGAGAGAAAGATGGGAAAACAGGATATTCACATAGCCCAATGTATCACATCATAAGTTACTTATTAATTACAAAGGGGGAAAGAGGAAAATTTGTAATGGAGGAATATGGTAGCTAACACCTTAACCAAAGGATTGAACTCCACATCTTCATTAAAAGGACATATGCACATCACATACCCTCTGTTGTGATACAGTGAGATGTGTAATGCAACATCACCTATGCAGTATTCCTGCCCAAAATTGTTTAACCCAAGTCTAACCATGGGGAAATAATCAGACGACCTCTTAAGAATGAGCCTGAACTCTTCAAAAATGTCAATAACATGAATGAAAAATCAAAAAAAGAAAAGATTGACAACTTGTGCTACATTACAGAACACTAAAGAGACAGGAAAATACATGCAATGTAGGATCTTTGCTCAAATCTTGAATAAAAAAATAAAATAGTGTTAGTTAAAGTGCCTCATTATTGGGACAATTGCAGAAATTTAAATATGGACTGCATATTAGAAAACAGTATTGTGTCAATTTTAAATGTCCTGAGCATGATAATTGCATTGTGGTTATATAGCAAAATATCCTCATATTTGAGAGATACATGCTGAGGGTTTGGGGGCTTAGGTGTCTAGATGTCTGCAACTAATTCTCAAATGGTTAGCTAAAGAATACACACACGCACAAAGGGAGGAAAAGAGCAGAAAGGGACAGAAAGGAAGAAAATATGATAAAATGCTAAAACTGGTGAATTTATATAAATAGTATACAGATGTTCATTGTACATTTCTTGAAAATTTTCTGTAGGTTTGACATTTTTCAAAATACAACAAGGCGGGGGAGGTGGAGACAAGAGAGCTTTTTCTATGGTCACTGCGAGAAGACATCATAGCTAGACAACCTGAGAGCAGACAGTATTCTTCAGCTGGGTGGACCCTTACCAAGAGTGCAGGCTCTAGCAGAAAGCCTCTAGGAGATACCGGAGGCAACCAAATTTAGCAACAACAAAATTAATTAATTAATTAAATACAGGACATCCAGTTACATTTTAAATTAAGAAAAAGAAGGAACAATTGTTAATATAGGTACGTCCCAAATACTGCCTGGGACACACTGGATTTTATCTGGCAGCTCTACCGAGAGGCACTTTGGCCTGTCCCATGCCCGGGGGATGAAGCACACCAGTTCAAGAACACCAGGACAGTTCAAGGTTAGGGCTATTTTTTTTCACTATTTTTATTTAATCAAACTCTTCTCCATTTTCTTTACTGAAGACTACTCTTCAAGCTCTACTTTCTCCCTACATAGTGTTGGTACAACTCTAATTTAATGCTCAATATTCTCGCACTGAATTTAAAAGCTTTCCCCCACTCCCATCTTTGTCTTCTCAATACGTCACTTTCCCGGTCCCCTTCACTACCTTTTTCCCATATCGACTTCCACCTCTTTGGCCCAGGAGAGGATGGTTGCAAAACAACACATGGTAGCAAAGATTGCCTCTAGAAATTTGAGTCACTGTGTTAACAACCAATGTCATTAGTTCAATGACTGGCTGGGGACTCTCCCTTCCCAGGGGAACCCCTGGATGCCTTGACAAAGCATTTTTGGTACATTTGGCATCCAAGGGGCCAGAGCTTCCCAAAGTCCAATCATATGTATATCATCTTCATGATTTTTGAAATCTCTTGATATTCATTAATAATTTTCTTTAAATAGATTTAATTTTTTAATTTATATATTTTAAAAGAAAATTTTATATCACAACTACAAATGGCAATTAGTATCATGAACAGAGATCTAAAAATAAAAAACCCAAAATATATAAAACAATTTTTAACCTAGGCTTAAAATAATCAATAAAAATAAATCATTATATTTATAAACTTATAAAAATATACACTCCAAAATGAGCTACTAAATGAGAAGAACTGAACTGTTCAGGATCAGTCAAGAATAGTGGATGCTGGGCTTCCTGTTCCTTGTCTTTTGCTTACGGTTAGGGAAACTGAGGCTCGTGAGGGCAGATAACTCGCGCTGATCAAAGCAAAGCAGAGGCAGACCTGGAACTGTGACCAAACGCAATGGGTTTGCCCCTTGGTGAGCACAGAGGCAACAAGCACACCAGGGGAAAAGAAGAGCGAAACAAGGTTTATGACTTGTAGGAAAAAAGGAGAACACCAGGAATGATGCCCAAAGCAGGGTCCCCCTGGACAGGGGTTTGAGGGGTCCTTTTACTGTTAAACCAAGGCACAGATCATGAATACTCTGATCTGTTAAAGGAAAGGTAAGATACTAGAGTTTATCGTGTAACAGCCATGTTCTTTTAAGGTGCATGCCAGCATGTACACATGCTATTACATAGGTCACATGTTCAAAGGAAGAGGGATGGAATGCGTCTGGGTGGAGATTTTAGCATTATAATGAGATTACAATGAGCGGGGTTCACTCTCAGTCACCCAGAAGGGGAGTTGGGTGGCTCAGGTTGATTTAAACCGGTTCCTCACCAGTGGTCTCATCTGAAGAACAACTTACAGGAGTGTTGGTAGTTGTGACAGGAAGCTGCAACTTCCCTCTGCAGGCCCCGCAGCGCAGCCCAGCACGAATGTCAGCCTAACTACTGACAGAACTACAGTCGGAGACCACCGAGCCCCAGTTTCAGAGAGTGGTCTCAGGAAGGGAGAATTCAGAAAGGAACGGTGGCTCTTCAGGGTGTGAGGCTCAGTCAGGGGACAGGAGCTTGGGGCATGGTACAGTAAAAAGAATATAAACTTACAAGTCAGAAAGACCTTGGTCAAGTCTCAAATAAGCCAGTAAAGCTGTGTTGCTATATGCCCATGATTTTGCCTCTCTGAGCCACTGTTTGCTAAGATAACTCATAAATTGTAGAAGTGGGAGAGGACAATCAGACACAACTACTAGTGCTCAGCCCAGCAGTTACTCAATAGACAAGTTTCCTTCCTTCCTCTCCCATCATTGAATCACAAACACTGCCACAGACCCATGCACCACAAGCTATATTTCCTTTTGAAAAAGATACAGATTTTTTTTCTGAATAATCCAGCCCCAATTTCTCTCCATCACTGCCATGTATCCAGTGCTGGGAGAAAGGATTCCATCTGTGAAGGGCTGATTGGCCAGGAGACAGGTGGCAGCTTCCTGGTGTCCTCCAGAGGTTGGGTCCATAAGATGAAGACGGCCTGCAGATGCACTCTAAAAGCTCAGATAACCCCAGCTTGGGTACCAACTGGAGGCTGCAGGATGTAGGAGGTAGCCCATGAGCCGAGGGAGATTCTCAGGTTCCTGATGCAGTGAATGCTCAGAGACCTCTTAGGAAGTTTGACCAGAGGAAAGCCCTGGGGATGGGGGTCGGGAGGGCTGTGGTTAGCCATAGAGAAGTCTAGAGTGCAACATTTGATGAGTGTGGACGTGAGAGGACCATTTCTCCACGACGACAGTTTGAGAGGCCTGCAGTGGGATCTAAGAAACAGCTAGAGCTTGGGTATTCAGTTTCCACGGTAAAATGGATGGCTGAGACTTGGAAGTGGGGAGAGGAAGGAAGACAGGGCAGCTGGTCTCCCTGGCAACAGGAAGGGAAGCAGAACTTTGCATTACTCTGAGGGTGAGATTAGTTGAGGAGAAAGTTTAGAGTATGTGACTCATCCCAAACTTGGAACCAGGGGGAAGTAGACCACCCAAGAGAAACCTAAGACGGTTTCAGGAATGTAAAAATAACAGCAGGGCATGGTCAAGCAGAAGAGAGCCGAAATTGGCACTTTCAGGCATACTTGAGATTTCACGTGTCCTTAAAAGGAATCCAAGTGTTTCTGGGTTCTTCTTGGTGCCAAGGAGGATGGATGGCAGAGAAGCCAGGAGATGGGCAGAACTGGGGGAAAGTGGTGGACCACCCATGCTGAAAACCACCTGGGAGTTGCAGCTGGATCTCAAGAGGGATGGATATTGCCATCAAGTGCATGGTGGGTCCAAGTCAGCAACAGCAAACCACTGGAGATGGACTAAGCCAAGAGAACTAGCCATGAATCTGAGTCTCAGACCTCTGCATTAGATATCCAATAAGAAGGTGAAGAAGAGAGACTGGAAAGACCAGAGAAGCGAGAGGACCATTCAGTGAGCCTAAGGATGTGTATCCCGGGATGCTTCTTTCCAGTGATGTGACTCCAGACCATCACATCTCCAGACGGCACCTGAGGGAAGCGACAAAGGAAATGTGAATGATGGGCAAGTATCCAGAGACTAAACCATCAAAAAGACAATTTAAGTTAGAAAAGACTGAGATACATTAATTAGCAAGTTAAAATTTTTTTTCCATAGTCCCCAGACTATGCAGGGCCCCAGAGCAAGATTAGATCAATTTTAGAGTCTAAGCTGAGTCTTAAATTTTCAATTTCAGGACATTTGTTGCCTTTACCCTATTTTCAACACTGCGAGAATTGGGACTATGTCTGTTTTCCTCACATATCACTCACATAGGCACTCAACGTTTGTTGAATAAACTGAATGACTGACTATAAATAAACAGCTAGTTCTAAAACAGCAAAGTCTAGGTTTTAATTATTAGAGTACACTAGCTCACAGATTTTCCTAAGATTTGAAAACATGTACTGGAAATAAAATTGTTTTACCTTACACAACATACCTTAGGATGTAAATACAAGGTCCCGGAGTAATTCAAACTGAGACTCTGTGGCAGGCAGAGGCAGGGGATTCTCTTAGCTCTTTTCCTCAAGCCACAGGAGTCATAAAAGTCCAGTCTAAGCCTGACTCGGGGGAAGGTCTTTGAAAAGGCTTTATGAAGAGAGCTCCTCAAAGGCCCTGGAACGTTGTCTCCCCCATATAACACAGTAGCTCTCTCTGTCCTCTGCCCTGCATGGAGCAGAAGGAGCATCTGTCTCCTGTGATATTCTAAAAAAGTTGATATGTAACTGGAAGGTCTTCTCTGACCAAATATCAAATTATAAAGACGTATTTTTCAATATTCCCACTCATATCCTAATTTACAGAAAAGCCAACATTTGTTCCAGAGTTCAGAGATGAATTTGTCCAATACAGGTGGAATGAACAGTGTTGGCTGCCATCCATTCTCAACTTTGTTCTTCCTAATGGGACCCAGACTTTATTCAGTATCCCATCCCCCCTCTGGCAACTCAAGTGCCCCAAAGCAAGCTGACTCCAACCCCTAGCTCTAAGGGTGGGCCTGATGGCCCAAGGCTGTGGTTCTCACCTGGTGGTAACACTGCCCCCCAGGGACATTTAGGAATGCTTGGGGATTTTTTTTTTTTTTTTTTTGCTAAGGAAGATTCACCTGAGCTAATATCCTTTGCCAATCTTCCTCTTTTTTGTATGTGTGCCACTGCCACAGCACAGCCACTAACAGACGAGTGGTGTAGGTCCATACCCAGGAACCAAACCTGGGCCACCAAAGTGGAGCGCACCAAACTTAACCACTAGCCCACTGGGGCTGGCCAGCTTGGGGATATTTTTGATTGTCACAACGAGGGGGAAGGCATCTATTAGGCCAGGGACCCTGCTAAACTTCCTGCCATGCACAGGACAACCCCCTACAACAAAGAATTACCCAACCCAAAATGCCAATAGTCCCAAGACAGAGAAACCCTGGTCTAAGGGTAATGGCATCCCCCTTACCAGGGCCTGATTTAAGAAGAAGCCTTTGACCCAATGAAGGATACTAAGATGTAAAATGAAGTTTGCAAGAGTGTCTTGGAAAGTTTTTCCTGGCTTCTGGAGGCTGCTCTCTCTCCTCCTGGACATTGTGGTGGACAGATATGATGTGAGGAACTGCCACCGCCACTGTGCCACTGTGGGACAACAGCCTGAAGATGAAGTCCACACACCAGGAGCGCCTAACCACTGGATGAAGCTGGCACTGTAGCCTGCACCACCCCTCTGAACTCTCAGTCTTGTGAGCCTATAAATATCTTCTCTGTGTAAGCCAGTTTAAATTAGGCTTTATATCAAACTCAAAGCTGGATGCATCCTAACTGACTCGAGAAGTATTCTAACTCAATTATCTAGGAAATTTGGGGGAAGAAAAAGAAAGAAAGCCATTACAAAGATGTTGAAAACTCTAGGCAGACAGTTAGGGAGAATTGGGGTGGGGGTAAAATATTTTAAAGTTTCTGAGTTCACTTTCAATCCTATTGCAAGATTAGACTTCTTTAAGAATACTAACATACCTCAATAAGAGAGGGGAATCGAACGTTTGTGAAGAACCATTGCTGCAGAGCCTGGCTTGTCCTGTATCTTTCATTCATTCTACAAACATTTCTAGAGAGTCTGCCATGAGCCAGATAATGTTCCAGGTCCTAGAGGACATATTGGTAAACAAAACAGGTAAGTCTCTGTCTTTGTTGAACTTATATTCTAGTGGAGGGAGGCAGACAAGAAACAAATAACTGTAATAAATAATGAAATTATATGGCAGGTGACAAGGTGTATATAGTGCTACAAGAACAAAATAGACCAGGTGAGGCGCTTTGGGGAGGGAGAGGAGAGGGTGGTGGGCGGTCGGAGTAGGCTTCATTGAGAATGTGGTCTTTCAGCAAAGATTTGAAGGAGATGAGGATGTGAGCAATACACATATCAAGGGAGGGAAAGCATTCTAGGCAGCGGGAACAGCCAGGGCAAATCCCTGAGGCAAGAGCTTTGCTGGTGTGAGGAAGCCACTGCAAGAAGACTAGTACAGCTAGGGTGGAGTTAGTGAAGGGGGGAGAGGAATAAGGGATGCGATCAGAAGGTAAAGGGAGGGGCTTGTGTAGCCATTGTAAGGACTTCCAGCTTTTACTCCCAGAGAAATGGGGAGCCACTGAGGTGTTTTGAGGGGGAAATCATAACCTGGCTCAGATTTTTACAGGAGTTTTCTGGCTATAGTGTTGATGAAGCCAGGTACCTGAGGGTTACAATTTGCTGTTTTCCTGTTTAATTTGTGGGATGACTCAGGGGTCTTGAGGATTTGTGAGCTTGTTTTGCAGAAGAAAGACTGCCTTGGGGAGGTTTCAATCAGCTGCCAGGCCTCACCAGCCACCGAAGCCCAGGAGTCAGATCGCCCCGGGGCTTACTGGGAATGACCCCTTTGTATCTCCAAAGCTTCTCCTGCCCAGCCCCTTAGCTCCATGAAACCCTCCTCCTTTCTCTTCTTGGAGAGGCAGATTTGAGCGAACTCAGGCTCCCACCTACTCACTTTGGCCAATTCAAATAAATCTTTCTTCATCTCCAAGCACCCATCTCTCAGTGTTTGGCTTGTGGCACTTCTGGCACACGAATTTGAGACTAAGAGGTTTGGTACCATCGAGAGTAAAGGAGGACAAAGATGAAAGCTAATGATTGCAGCAATGCAGTGAAGCAATGATGGTGATGAACATCAGGTTGCAAGCAATGGAGGTGGTGAGAAGTCACTGGACTCTGGACATATTTGACACATACGTCAATGTGGATAGAAAGCACTAGTATTACTGAACCAGGCTCATTTTGCCTGCCACAGTTTACCAATCACCAAGATGCTGAGTTTGCAGCTGAGAAAGGGTTTATTCACAAGGCGGCCAAGCAAGGAGACGGCAGAACAAGTCTTAAATCCACCTTCCCAAAAATAAGGATTAGGGTATTTATGGGATAGAGGGGCAGGGTGGTCTGAAGTGTGGAATAGATGACTGGAGGTGAGAAGTGAGGTAACTGATGATCTGCATAGTCAAGCTTCATGCCAAGCTTAACCCGCCTGGACAGTCAACTAAAAACACAACCAAAGCAGCCGTTGCCATGGTGATCCAGGAGTCAGCAATGCTATGGATAGGGTGGGCTTTAGTAACGCATTCTCTAACTACTTTTGCAAAGAGACAACTGAGTACTGCTAAAGCAAGTTGACCCCCAGTCACTAGTGGAAAAATTGGCTGACAAAGCTAGGTTTACAACTCCTGCACTTCTGATTCTCCGCCCTATAAGAAAAAGAGCACTGGGTTTGTTAAAGGTTGACTTGTCAAGATGTACCACAACATTAAGCTTCTGGTTCAACATTAAGTTTCAAGAGAGAAGTCTCACTCTAACATATGGAACAGTGTTAAGGTCTTCTGAACCAGAGAGGCCCCAAATTTCCACTCCACGTTGTTGGAAATACATCTAGACTGTGAAGCAATCGCCACAAAGACTCTGAGAAGCTCACTATTCCCTCTGGTGACATCCAACGAAGGACCAAACCAAACTTTTCAACTGGATTTTATGGATCCCCATGACCAATTTAAATTCCCATGACAGTATCATACGGATAGAAAGAGGTATATTATCTGTCAATATCTTTTGATTAGTATTGCACCTTGTTTTAGAGAGCTTCATTTATCAAGATGAATCTTAAAAGCACATTTAGAATAGAAGTTAAGCTTTGGGAAACACATTGAAGAAAATGCAAATAAAAAATATTTTAAGCCCTTAAAAAGATTGCTCCTCCAAAACTTTTCCTAAACCAGTTCTTCTGTTCAGAATTACTCCACTGGGTGTGGCGACACTGCTGTCCCATAAGACATATAATCATGTATCACCACACTCCCTTTGGACTCTTAAAGGCCATTGTCTGCCTGTCAGATTATTAGCTTGATCCTCATGTATTTTAAAAACCAGAGCATACGGATAAGGCATTAGACCAAAGCTGTACGAACGTGTTTTAAATTACCTTTAGTAGACACACTGGTTAAGAACAGACTCTGCCTCATTAGGGTTGGGATTTCAGAGGTGCCATTTACTTCGCCATAAACCCTATTTCCCCATCTTTTAGGCGGGGATAATGATACTTTCCTAGTGGAGCTGTCGTGAGGATTAAATGAGTAACGATTCGTGAAGCCCTCAGAACAGTGCCTGGCGATAGCCAGTTGTCACGTGTTCATTATTATTTTAAGACCAATACCCCACAGAATCTCATGGATTTAAATTGAAATGCTCTTAAAAAGCAGAGAATTCAAAACTGTCTCATTTTCTCAACGCTCCTTAATTTTTCAGTTGCTCGAGGCTTTCACTGCAGACAGCGAGGAAGGTAAGAGTCAAAAGAAAAAAAAAAGGAACCGCGGGTTGTTTTGCTAGTTCCCAGTGTGCATTCTTGGTTCAAAACTTCGAACAGGACCCTCCGTGGTCATCCTGTGAGACGACACATTCTTCAACACACACTTTTTTTTTTTTACGTAAAATTAATCCGTACACAACCTAAGAAAAAAAAGCAGCGCGTTTCCCCTGACCACACGGAGACCGGGGCGAACAGCCGACGCGGAGCGGCTGGCATTTCTAGCAGGTCGGTAACTTAGCCCTCACTCGGCCGTTCAATCACTCGCGTTCTCAAACAGCACGAGGCCTCCGGCCCGGGCTGGCCCTGCCCTGTGAGCCCCGGAAGCAGCCGGGCCTCCCAGCCGCGGGCTCCGCGTCTCCCGCGGGGAGCGAGCGGCTTCCTCCCCAGGACCGCCCGGCCTCTCCAAGCCCAGGCGAGGCCGGCCCCGAGCCAGCGCGCCCGCCCCGACCCCACTGCCGACCCCGGCGGGGGCGCGCGGCGGCGGCGGAAGTGGGCGGGGCGGCGCGGCGCGGCGCACCGCGCCGCGCGTTTCCGGCGTGCGCGGCGGAGCGCTCGGGCGGGGGCACCGCCGCCTCCCAATCGCGCACAATGAGACAGCGCTGAGCGCCGGAAGTGGGGCCGAAGGAAAACACGGAGAGGGAGCCGGGCCGGGACAGGAAGAGGCGGGGGACCGCGGCGGAGGTGGTGAGTGCTCCGAAGCGCCTTCTCCCCGCGGCCCTCCCGGCCTCGCCTCGGGAATGGGTCTCCGGTGGGTGCCCCGGTCTGCAGAGTAGAGGGCGGGCCCGGCCCGGGAGATACGTTGGCTCCGTCCTCCGCCGGCCTCCTCGCCCCGGTTGCGAGGACCTGGGAGCCCACAGGCCGGCGAGGACAGAGCTCTCGGGTTCGAGTCCGCTTCTTCACTTTGTGTCAGACCCTGCGGGACAGGAAAGGAAGGGGTCTGGGTGGGGGCACTCGGCTGGGCCCCCTCGCCGGCCTGGGGGACCCCGGAACCCCATCGGGGAGGCAGGTCACTTCCTGCTTCCTGGTGCCTGCCGTGGCTTGGTGGCCAGGGGTGCAGAGACACCTCCTCTTTCTCCGCCAGCCCCGCACGGGGGAAACTGAGGCAGATCGGGGGTGGGGCAGTCAGATGGGGATCGAAGAGGGAGAATTGCTGTTCGTGTCAAAGCTAAACTTGATTGAGGTTGGAGCATGGGGACTGGGGAGGTTAGCCGGAGTTGTCCCTTGGTCGGAAACCCAGCCCCTTTGGCTGAGCGGAGCTTTGGTCGGGAGCCCAGCCCCTCCGTAGCCCAAGCGATCGAAGCCTGTGTTCTGAACATCTGAACAGTGGTGGTGAGAGGAGCCGAGGCCCCGGGAGACGGAGAAGGGACGGAAAAGTGAAGTTGGAAGGAGGTGTTCCACGTTCGCAGAAAGTTTGTTACTTTGTATAACACTTAAAAGTAATTGCCAACTTTTTTTAAAAAAGACTAACAGTATAGACTTGGGATGAGGTTTGTTTTTTTGAAGAGGCGCATTTTTGTTATGCAGTTAAAGTCATCCAACTTGGTATGAGTAACATTTGTTAAACTACAGTTCTCTAGACTATAGGGAGCTTCCCTTAGTCATAGACTTAATCTTCACGTTAAATAGTACTAATTTTCATGAAGAATATTATAGGACTACCCACCTAACTTCTGGTGTAATGCACTGGTTATTGGAATGTAATGGAAATTAGGAAGAGTTTCTTACAGGTTTTTGAGCATCTGCGCAATAAATGGGTGGTATTTTGTATACTTGATATGTTATCTTGTTATAATTTGACATTTCCCCAAAATGCCTTCTTGCAGGTACAAAGTAAGAAAATTGAAGTCAAAGACCATGGGAGATGCAGTGAAACCTTATTTTATGAAGCGTGCTAAAGACCGAGGGAATATAGATGATGAAGATTTCAGAAGGGGTCACCCCCAGCAAGATTATTTAACAATGGATGATTATGCTAAAGGCCACAGCAGTAAAATGGAAAAAGGCCTTCCAAAAAAAAAAATATCACCAGGAAACTATGGGAATACCCCCAGAAAAGGACCATATGCTGTTTCCAGCAATCCATATGCATTTAAAAACCCAATTTATAGTCAACCTGCTTGGATAAATGACAACCACAAAGATCAGAGTAAGAGATGGCTATCTGATGAACTTGCTGGTAATTCGGACAGTTGGAGAGAATTCAAACCTGGACCTAGAATTCCTATTATAAACCGACCAAGAAAAGACTTGTTTCAAGAAAGTGAAGATGGATATAGGTGGCAAGATGGAAGAGGCTGCAGAACTGTAAGACGATTATTTCATAAAGAACTGACAAGCCTAGAAACCATGTCAGAAATGGAAACAGGAAGCCCTGGTAATGTGTTCCAACTTGTCAAGTTACAACCTCGAAGTCAGCAATGTCTTTTCTCTTTCATCTGAATTTTATTATTTTCAGGAGTGCAGTTCCAGTTTTTCGTAGTTTCTGCTTATTTAATGTGATTATTTTAAGGGGTGTAATCATGATATTTGGGCAACTTCAACACATTGCGTATATGGGTCCCTTTAAAAGTGTACTTTGTCACAAGGCTCATTTTACTTTAGTCAACATATTTCCTGTTGGTGCTTTTTACAGAAGAGGGTGGTCATAATTCCCCTGGGGACTATCATATAATTTCTGAGTGGTGTATATATATTTTCTAAATTATTGTCATTTTGTATTTGAATAAGGAACGTGTCCCTAACATAAATGACAGAATAAAGGTAAGAAAAAAAAAATCTTATTCGATGTAAAAACACAATATAGACTGCATATATCTCCTGCCACACCAGGAGGTATGTTCTTTGGGGTGGAGCATTGATCCCCAGAGGAAAGTAATCCAAGGTTTTTTCTCAAAAGTGAGCTTGGCAAACAGGTTGAGAAACATTAAGTTTAGAAAATCAGAAATACAGTTAAAAGCTTTGCTTTTTAGTTCTAGTAAAACCAAAATCCATTCTACGTGCCCTATGTGCTTGATAATAATTGCCCCAAAGTGAGTATTCATACATTTGTCTAAAAGGTGAATGGTAGATTTTGTCCTTGTAGCAATGATTTCTATAAACAGGAAAATTATTTTTTTCTAATGGACAACATTTACTGAAATGAAATAAAGTCATTATTTTGAAGGAAAAGATAAAACAATAATATTTAGTCTGAAAATGCAAATTATGCTTGGTAAATTATACTTGGAAAAATGGGCTTTTAAGTTTATTGGCTGTAAGCCTTTTTTAGTGGCCATATAGGATGGGTTGCAAACTAGCCAGCACTTTTCCAGTTTTTTTAATTTAAATGCATTTAAGGCCCCTTTCCTTTTTGTCATCTCACAGCAGCCAGTTATATTGTATATGTATTACTAGTAAGGCATTTGAATTTGTGACCTGGGCATTTAGAATACTTAATAGGGAAAATGTTGTTTTATCTTTAGAGGGTCTTATGAAAGTATTAAATGGAAGAAAAGGTGCTGTTTTATGTTTTTTAAGATAGGAAAAGCAAGAGAAAATGCTTTGTATCAAATAGCTGAAACAGAATGAGGTGTTATAAAGGAATTAAATAGGGAGAGAGAAAACCTTAGCTCCTAAATCTTTAAGCTAGAAAGAACTTGAAGGAATTGTCTGATGCAGTGCCGTGTCCTGATGTATCAAAAGTAGAATCACGATTTTACACGGCAGGCAGCTGTGGCTCAGAGGGGTTAAATTTATCCAGACTTATTTGTGCAGAGTGGTAGATGAGGAAGTGGAACTAAAATCGTGTCCTGTGCTGCTCTGGCCATTAACTTAGCTTTTCTGGAACTGGAATCTGACAGAGGGGAAACTGAACACATATTGATAATTTCTGGTGTTTTGATTTGTGTTTTTCTTTTTAAAAGTTTGTGTATATTTAAGTATTTCTGTATTACTGTGTCCAGGTGGGACATGGACGTTTTAATTTAGTTACCAATAGTTAGTCTTTAAGAAAAGAAAGGATCTTGAGCAGCATTATAAAAAGAAAGATTTACAGATCAGAAGTTTGCAATCAGACAGATATTAAAAGGAACTGTTTACAGACCAAAACCTCTCATCTATATTCTTGTTTCATCTTAAAAGCAACTAAAGAATTGTTTTTGTGCATGTGAACAAGAAGTACATTTTTAATATTTTTTTTTCTCAAAGGCAATCCAAAAGCTCCCATGTTTTCTCTATGTGAAATACAGGTGTGTCCTTTCGCAATCACTAAATGAAGAATTGTTCAGCTTCTCTCCCTTGGGAAGTCTTCATAAGGGAAATATTAAGCTTTGATATAACATTGCTTACTACAGAGAGAAATTCAGTTTAAAGTATAAACTTTGCACTTCACTCAGAGGATCCTAAAAAGGATCTCATTTAAAAGGACCGAAATTTTCCTTGAATCAAAATTATGTCTTAATAAGGAAGGATCTTATTAAATGATGTGAGAAGACATAAAGAAAAACATCTTAGAGTTGTTTTTTAATACTAACTTCCTATTTTTAGTTCTACGTTACCACCCCTACTTCATCCCTGAAATATCCTTGATTGCCAATTTAATGTATTTGGGACAATGCAGTTAATGATCTTAGCTGGAAAACATCTACTCAAATACACATGTCTTTTGTGAATGGAGTAATGGACCATATGCAAATAAAATATGGGAAATTTGGAATACTGTATATGGAGAATTCGTATTACAAAAATCCTGGGATGAGCCAAGTAACCTTCCTTTAAGTAATTATGGCTAGTTTTTAGCAGTACCCAGCTTTGCCTTCAGGATTCTCTCCAACGAGATTTTGACTGTTTTTCCCATGCACACCTGTGAAACTCAGTTCAGAAAGTTGTATTGCCTTGTCAGTTCTAGTCTATTCTAGATGTGAATGGGTATGCTACAAGAAGGGATTTTACTAAGTTCTTTTCGGTTCTTATATTGTTAGATAGAATGGTGAATTTCAGAATTTCATCCATGCTTTGATCTTATTTCAAATCCCTTTACTTTGACTTAGTCATGTGTCTCTGAACAAATTACTTATTTTCTTGGACCAGCATTTTCCCAAACTGTGCAATGGGGATAACATTAGCATCCACGACTGGATCACTGTAGGTATTACATGAGGCAATATACAGGTAGTGTTTGCCGTGTACCTGTCGCATAATAAGATACTCAGTAATGGTAGCTGCCGTTACCATCATCATCAGACATAGTTTCTGCAGCCATCTACTGCTCTGTATAAAAACAGCAAGGAGTTATTTGTGCTCTTTGGAGGGAAATTGAAGTCACAAGAAAATGACGGCAAATATAGTTATATTGAGAAACCTTTGTGATCAAGAGAGAGGAGAGGTTAAAAAAACTTTGGTTCTGTATCAATTACTGTTTTGTGAACTAATACGGACTTTGCTAATGGGTTTTGCACATATTAGTGTAAATCACTAATGAGCATTTGCCTAGGTAAGGAACTTCTGTCATGAACACTGAAGTCACGCAGTTGTTTAGAGTACGTGATGATAAACAAATTAAATGAGAATACACACACCTGTAAGTGAAAAGAAGTGCTTATCTCAAAAGTTTGTGCACACCAAAAGTACTGCCCTTAAAAGATTGTGATAATTTAACTGGGAGTAAGGAGAATGTTAAAAAGCAAGTATTAAAGTAGCCTCGTTTTCTATTCAAGTGACTACTTACCTTTTAGTGCTTTGGTCCATTTTGATTGCTTTTTCTTGAAAAGACTGTATTTGTCCTTGTGGTTATTTATTATGTTCTACTTGCCACTCTTGTAGTGTAGAAGCTGTTTGCAGAATTTCATTATATTCTTCTTACAGTAGTTTGAGCATAGTGCTTGCTGCTTTTCCTTTAGAGCTGTTGGCAATAGGTTTTTTTAAGTTAGATGTTCCCTACCTCCCTTTTCTGACACAGAATTTGTTTCAATCAACTGCTTCATTGTAACTGCTGGACAAGTAATGAGTTCCACTGAAAACTTGACATAGGAATCACCTCAGGCAGGCCGTTTCAGTAGGTTTATATTTTCAAAGATTAATTTTGGATAAGTCATTTTAAACTATTCAATCCATTTATCACAGTTTTATTGGGGAAATAAATTTTATATTAATCTTATGTGTTGGTGATAGCTTCATTTTCAGAACTTGATAGAAGTTAGCAAAGCTATTTAAAACAGTTTTTTGTAATTCAGTTCAATCCCACAATCATCTTCAGTTTCGCAGGTTGAAAAGTTAAAAGTTAAAAAAAAGTAACAAATTTATTAGTAGAACAGCAGAGTTCATAAACAAATGATTTAGTCTATATTTGTAGATAACTTTTATTTCAATGCTAATTGGTTTTTTCTTTGAAATGTACTCAGTGTACAGGCCGTTCAAAGAAGCTAAAATGAAAGTAAAGATAAAATGAAAAATAGCTGTCCTCAGTAAACAAACTTTTGCCTTGGACTTCTTGCTATTAATGTGGAGCCAGGGCCCAATTATGTGAAGGCTCAATTTACAAGTAAATGATGGATTTTCCCTCCAGATGATAGTGGTGTTGATTTCTGAGTTCTCTGGAGGTATATTGTTGTCTTTACCCTATTGAGCTTGTCCACTTATAAAAAAATGAAAGCAAGTGTAGATAGTTTCATTAGAATAACGGGTATACTAGAATATATTAGATGCATGTGTATTATGATGTATTAGGTATATTGGAATTAAACAGAGGATCATTTTTACTGTTGCTTGAGTATGCTAAGCAGGATACCAGGAAGAGATAATTATAAAATCATACTGTATGATTGAAGTAGAATTCTTTTTAAGTTTTCCAAAAAGATGATTTCTGTGGGTTGATGTATCCAGATGAGGTGCTTTCTGAGTATTCAAGCATTTGATCCATGGAAGAGCTGTACCTTTCCGTCTGCTCTGTATTCACATGTCATTCAGATGTCACATGGTTTCATTATGAAATATATAAGTTCTGCTTGTTACTCAGGAGTGATATTATTCAATATCAGCATTGATATTTCCCCCCAACTTAAGAAAACAAGAAGCAGAGGTCCAGACCTAGGAAGCCACGGAGGACCAGAAATGAGGAAAATGAGCAGGACGGAGACCTGGAAGGCCCTGTGATCGATGAATCTGCGCTTTCGACCAAGGAGCTCCTGGGCTTACAGCAGGCCGAGGAGCGGCTGAAGAGAGACTGCATTGACAGGCTGAAAAGGGTAACATCTTCCTACATATTTATTTGTTAATGAGAGTTCTTATTTTGGTTTAAACTTTGGTAGTAATTGAGAATATGTTCTTTCATAAATTAGGTATCCTACTTTGGTTATTAGTATTTAAACACTACAAGTTAAAAATGATAGTTTGATTTAATAGAGTTACTTAAATTAAAATGACTATTAGGGTAGTGATAAAGAGTGACAGTAATATATTAACAGTTTTAAAAGTGAAGGGGAAATCATCTTCTGGCTAATTTTTGTTTACGTGCGTTTTTGAAGATACGTATGTCTGTCTCTTAAATCTCCTCAAATTATAGAAGCCAAGAAACTACCCTACAGCAAAGTACACCTGCAAACTTTGTGATGTTTTAATTGAATCCATTGCATTTGCCCATAAGCATATCAAAGAGAAGAGGCACAAGAAAAATATTAAGGTAAGTTTAATGTAAGCCAAACAAGTATGTTTACTTGTCAGTTGTTATTACTTGTCATCTTTGTGACTTTCTTCTCCTTAAGGCTATAATATTAAGAACTTTAATACTTATATTATTGAATTTATTTTGACCAATTTACTTTGTCCTGGTCAGTTATGTTTTGCTGGTCAGTCTTGTGAATTTCCTTGAGAAAAGTATCAGGATAAATGAAGTCATTGATAGGACCTAGGGATATGTCCTTATGCCAGTAATAATAAAGCAAGTGATTTGTGGTTGCTGTTTTTAATGCTCTTTCCTTGCACTTTCTCCTTATTTTTGCCTTCCTTCCGTTATCACTGTTATGTGCATAAAGAAGTGTGTTTATGTTTGATAAGATGAAGACTAACACAGCTAAGGCAAGAGGGAGGGTTAAGAAAAATATTCAGAATATTCTACAGGGTGTTGTCTCAGTGAACGGCCGAAGGTAAAAATGGTGTGAGTCATTTTTAATCTCAATATTGATCTTAAAAGGAGAAGCAGGAGGAAGAGTTGCTCACTACGTTACCCCCGCCTACACCCTCCCAGATAAATGCAGTTGGTATTGCCATTGAGAAAGTGGTGCAGGAGTTTGGCTTACACAATGAGAACTTGGAACAGAGACTAGAAATTAAACGTATCATGGAAAATGTGTTCCAACACAAGTTACCAGGTATTTTCTAGATTTGTTTTTCTATTTAGTTACCTAAAAGTACCTCATCCATTTGTCCTGCCAGTCAGAATTTTCACCTAATAGAAATTGATTTGCTACATCCTGAAGCTCTTAATTTTGTGTGTGTTTTGGCTTTTCCAGGCTTCCCCCAAGGTAACAAAGACTTCTACATGCATTGTCGTTAAACCTGTCTTTCTTAGGAATTTCATTTTGTGCATGTACTTTAAGTTAAGTGCCCGATATTATTGGGGCACTATGGGACTCTGTGTGTATATTTATTTACCTTTCTACCTGTTTAAATTGAGACAATATTTTGAGTTAAAAAAAGAGAAGTATCCTAGAGTCAGTTTCAGGTTATCTGTGTCCAAAATAGGTTCTGTTTAACCACACTTAACAGAATTGCAGCATCTCAAACGAGCTTTGAAAACAAATTTTGAATAGATTTTGTGTACTGTTGAATTGATTTTCCAAGTTATGTCTGTGGAGTCATGGAAAACTATTTTTTAGAAAGCTCCGCAAGTAATTCTGATCCACAGCTAGGGTTGGAATCACTTTTTAAATTTATCACTGTATCACCCATGCAACTACTTGTTCTACTGAAAGATCATTCATACAGGATATCACTCATATATACTTTATAAAAATAAAGGATGAGAGTCTGCTCATTTCATTAATAGATCTCTCATTCTTGATGTTGTACACAAGTTCCTAAAAAGTCATTTGTAATTTCAGTGATCTTTGCTATAGAGATCCATCGTCAAATTGAATGTGCTTTGTCATGGAAAACTGTTAAAACCCAAAGAAATCACTTGACTTAACAAACCTAAAAAAAAAGAATACCCAAGTCACCTGATGAGAAGGGATAATTTTTTGGCACAATAGTAGTAAAACGTTGGGGGAAAAATGCCGTTAATAAATATAGGCAATACATACACACACACATCTTCCTCTGAAGAGTGGATCACTTGCGGCCTAGCATTCTAAATTATATCAGTGATGTTATAATCATTTTTCAAAAGTTTTCCTGGAGGGATTAGGTTATGTTAAATCCTTTTTGTTCATAATGTAATGAGTATTCATATTGAAAAGTAACTTTATGCTGAAGGACATTTTTATGATTATTATTTTACTGGAATGTCTTTATAGTAAACTATGCCTGTGTGTGCTTTCTAAAAGGTGAAATGTGTGCATTAACTCTTTAGTATACTATCAAGTTTATAAATGTAAAACAAACTTTAGGTATCCCTTTTCAGTTTGCACATTTGGAAAATCACTGCAAATGGTATTTTCTACCAAAAATGTGAAATTATAATGTAGGAATTTTTTTAACATGTTTTGCAACTGACGTGAAAGGAGCGACTCTTAAGCTAAATGGCAGTAAGGGCAGCCGTCCCTGTTAAATAAAGTGAGGGTAAGAGCAGAGTCACCTGTTGCTGTCTTTCCATGATGCCAGACTTGAAAACTCTTTTGCTGTTGTGTAGCTTTAGTTGATGGTTCCGTTTCTGAAATAGCAGTGTTTTGTTATAACTTAGAAAAATTTTACTTTATTAATGACTTTTATTTAATTTTTTTTAGATTGTTCTCTGAGATTATATGGGTCATCCTGTAGCAAATTGGGTTTCAAAAATTCAGATGTAAACATTGACATTCAGTTCCCAGCCATTGTAAGTACAAAACGAAATGCTTGAATTTTCAATGTAGTATGGAAATTCTTTTTTTCAAGTGTGAGCTACATGTGAATATATTTTAGATATTTGAAGACAGTTTAAGTGTAATAGTGGCAACTTTTTTTTCTAAAATTTCTGTTTTTATGTTCTTCTGCCTGCCTTCAATTTTAGAGCATTTCTTTTAATACTCTACAGATTTTCATACTTACTTCACTCTACAGATCTTTCATGCTTACTTCAAACACTGGTTTTCTAACCATGTGAATCTAACGGGGCTATTTAGGTTCTGTTAATTTGAAAAGATTAAATTATCTTGGTAAAGTCAACTTTCCAATGGCGGGAAAGCATTTCAGATTTTAAACAGTGTAGACATGTAGACATTTATGACCTGAAAACTTAATTCGCTCCTCAGTGTCCTCTCTTATACAGCTACTTTGTTAAAATAATTATACCTTTAAAGAACCACACCTAACCTAGATTTCTGGTTTAAGCATGATTCAGAAGCACATTGATGAGTCAGAATTTTAAAACTGGAAGGCACTTTAGTAGATTATCCATTTATCTACTGGTGGTTCCCACAGGCCAGCTTGCAGGTAGTTTATGCCTATTTACCTGGGTTGCTGGTTGAAAATACAGATTCCTGGGCTCCAGCCCCGGATGTTCTATTTGGCAGCCAGTCATTCCTTGCCATTCCTGACTGCTGTAGCTACATGGTCAGCTGACCAATAGATTTTACTATTCTTTTAACCTTAAATTTTGAGTAGTAATTTACAAGCATAGCAGTTATTTTGATCTCATGCCATTCATTCATTTAGCAAATATTCTCTGAGTCCCTGTCATATGCCAGGCACTGTACTAGATTCTAGAGGACAGGACAGGAACTCATACCTAGTGAAGGAGATATGTACATGTATATAATTAATTATAATGAGAGCTATGCATGGAAACAAGGTTCTGTGGCAGAAAACAACAAGAGATGCACAGATACAGGAGTCATGAAATTCCCTTTGAAGAGATCACATTTAGGCTGAGCTTTAAAAGATGAAAAGAGGGGCCAGAGTAAAGGGGGTTAAAAGAGTGTTTCAGGCAGAGGGAACAGCATTTGCAAACACCCTAAATCAGTAAGGAGCTTGACATGTCCAAGCAGCTACAAAGAGGAGTCTGTAGCTGTGGTGAAGGGACCAAGAGGAAGAAGAGCATAAGTTTAGGATGGAGAGGTAGGCTGGGGCCCAGCATGCAGCCTCTTGTATGCCATCGTGAGGAATTTCACTTTGACCTAAGGACTTTAAGAAGCCATTGAGAGTTTTAAGGAGAGGCATGACTAGATCAAATTCGTGATTTTAAATGGTTTTGGCTCCCATGTGGAGCCAGGATTGGAGAAAGGCAAAGCTAAAGCCCAAGACAAGTAAGCTGTCTGTTGAAGTAGTCTGAGAGAGTGAGAGGTAATATTGTTAACAGTTTGGCAGCTTCTCACCACAACTTTGAGATCGCGGAGAGACTGATGACCTCAGGGATTGGTTAATCAGGAGTTGGCTGTGTAGCAGCTCTTTTGCCCACACTCACCCTTGTGGCGCTCGTCTCTCTCTGACTGGCATGCGCACACAGCATAATGATCAGTTTCTTTCCTCTGGGAGCAGTGTGCTTTCTGATTTGGAAAGGAATTTGGATAACTCCAGATAACTGTGTATTATCTCAGCGAAGCAGAAGTACTTACAGATTGTTTGATGTATTCATTGATTTCTTTCCTAGATGTCTCAGCCGGATGTTCTCTTACTTGTTCAAGAATGCTTAAAGAACAGTGGTAAGGCCAAATTCTTTTCTACAATTTGCTCTTAAATTTTTCTTTTGTCTGTAATTTGAATACATCTTATTTCTCAAACTGTGAAAGTAGGAAGTCATGTTTTTAAAATTATTTATATGGGTAATGTCCAAACAAAAACCAAAAGCAAATGCCCATGAATTATTAGCAAGTCAGAGTCCTGTTAGTTGTTCTACTATGCAGAATAACCATTCTACAAGTAAAGCCTTTAGCTTGATGATAATGGCACAGTTTATAAAAATTAAATGAATCCTAGACTTAAAAGATGCAAAATATGTAAAATTTACTCTTAGAGGTAAAGCTAAACCTCTACTGAAACAGAAAGAGGTAAAGATAATCTACTTTATTCAATGGTTTAAATTAATTCTTTACAAATGGTGCGTAGATGTGACCCAACCCTGATTAATGAATCAACAAATAGTAGTTCTCAGTGAGCTTTATCAGTTGTCCAGAGTAATATCCAACTGGGGGGTTTTGACTTTCTGTGCTTTCCTTAGGCCTCGTCAAAGTGACTCACCCCTTGAATTAGTTTTTCCCATCCTTCTTGTTTCGGTTGAATAAAACATTTAGACTTATCTTCTTACTTCAGTCAATATGTATTTTGACCCTGAACATTTCAGTAGTTTTTACAGCAATTTTGTTTTTGAATGTCCTATCCATATTTCTAATTGTTATCCACATAATATTGAAATATTCTCATTTAATAATGGAGTCATTTCTAATTCAACATTAATTTTGCAAAACAAGGGTTTAAATTAATGTGATTACTTAATGCTTGCGTATAATACTTTTATCCTTTGCAAGTCATCTCAGAGCTTTATTTAGCAGGGTCTTTCCAAAGGCCAGACAGATAAGTGACAACTAGTATTTGTACTTGATCTAACTCTCTTGTAAAGGTTTAATTAACTTACTTAATATTATTTTCTTCTTTCCTCAGACTCTTTTCTTGATGTTGATGCGGATTTCCATGCGAGGGTGCCAGTGGTGGTGTGCAGAGAAAAGCACAGGTCTCAGTTTCTTTAAGTACTTTACTGAATCTTAATGTCCAGTTTGTAGAATCATAATCTCCTTATGTGGTTAATTTCACAGGCTTGCTACTAGTGTTCTCCCTATACTTTTGGCATTTGATGCAAGAGGAAAAAGTGTTTTATTTTTTAAAAAAATAAAGTTACTTAAGAGGAAAAAATAGAGGAAGGAAGCATTTTGACCCATTTCAACTCAGTAAAAAATACCTTTATCAAGTGGGCACTTGCTCCGATCACCTTTATTTGCCATCCTTTTTAGCAGCATTTCTAGCAATGCTGAACAGCAGTTAGTGTGACTTGGCTCGTGTCCTCCACCTGGGAGCATTGCCGTCTGCACTGTGAATGGATGGTGTGTAGGCTGCAATGATTCTGCATTAGGCACACTCCCCCAGCTCTTGGGAAAACACTCTTTTACAAAGATGAATTCATGCTCCCAAATGAAACATTTTATAGTATTTTCTTTATTTGCATTTCGCCTCAAACATAGTTTCAATATATGAAAATAGAAAGTTTCAGTTCTGGAAAAGTAAAGTTTAGTCAGAAAATAGCTGCCCTTTTTTTAAAATCCAGTTTCTTTACTGACCTTTAAAGATTTAGTGAGTTTTTTACTTTATTTTCATTTTTAAAGTATTATCAGTGTAAATTAGTTGTTGGCATAGAAGATACCTAATACCTGTATATAACACTACTTATTTTCCTCTTTTTCTTTCCCATCCTCACCCCTTACCCCTACCAGTGGTCTTCTTTGCAAAGTGAGTGCAGGAAATGAAAATGCTTGTCTCACAACGAATCATTTAACTGCCCTTGGAAAGCTAGAATCAAGGCTGGTTCCTTTGGTGATTGCATTTAGGTACTGGGCAAAGGTGGGTTTGAGTTCTTTAAATGTGTGAATACTCTCTGTATGCATAAGCAGTGGGCTTTGATTTTCACATGGTTAATTTAACCTGAAACATTAGGATGCCTGTTTATCAAGTCGTCCATAGACTAGGCGTCTGAGTACTAGAACAGAAATTTTAATGTGTACAGAAAGGAAAATTCACTGTTTCTGTTTCATTATAACAGTGTTACTCAGAGATCAAAATGATTTATAGTGCTTATTAAAAATCAGATTTGTGGGTCAAATACCAGAGGACATGGCCCAAGAATTTACATTTACAACTAGTTTCCTGAGGTGATTCTTAGGCACAGGAAAGTTTGAGATAAAGCTTCTTATACCTTTTCCAATAATATGCCCAGAGACTCAGAAAAATGAAAACCACTATCTGATCTTGCCTACTTTTCCATAATGTCTTAAATGTAGTATCCCTTTGCCCTAAAATGTAAGGTCTTGTCATGATTATTTAGATTATTAATTTTTTAGATAATTATTTAGATAATTGAGATTCTGTATAGGTGCTTTACAGAGAAAAGCCAAAGCTTTACTGATTAAGATATGGCAATAGCAATATGTAGTTCCTTTTGCTTGGGTCCAGGATGAACAGAGAGAATGCCCCGCTCTTAACTCGGTGAATAGATAATTACAATATGCCGTACTTTGAAAGCTGCCTCCTGCTTCATCACTAAATAGGCCATGCTTTTTAAGTTATTTCTCTTAGTGCTGGTGAACTTGCCCTAATCGCTTGTGATCAAAGCATGCATTTTCAAGGAAGGAGGTTAGGATGAGGGAACCATTAAACTGAGCAAAGCCAGTAGTTGGCTTACACTTGGGATCAAGCCTTCATTTTGACTTCTTTAACAAGTGTTTTAACCAAGGGAATGGATTTACCATGGATGTCAAAAAATGAAATAATAAGGGCCAGCCCAGTGGTGTAGTGGTTAGGTTCGTGCACTCCACTGTGGCAGCCTGGGGTTTGTGGGTTCAGATCCCAAGCACAGACCTGCACACCACTCATCAAGCCATGCTGTGGCAGCATCCCACATACAAAAGAGAGGAAGATTGGCACAGATGTTAGCTTAGGGACAATCTTCCTCACCAAAAAAAAAAAATAAGAAGAAGAAGAAAGAAATAGCAAATATTGTTTTAGGGCCCTCCATGAGTAAGTTTAGTTAAGATTAAAAATGTGAAATCAAAGCTGCTCCTCAAAACCGCAATATGTGGTTCCTCCAAAACTGTAAGGAAGTCTTGTATTTTGTCACTGTGGTGGTTTGTGCTGAGGAGGAAATCATGTAATAACATGGAAATGAAGTTACAAGTTTTAGACCAAGTTGTTTGAATGACAAGTTGGTACGAAAGAATACTTATCCTCTTTTCTCTCATTTGTAGCTTTGCAGTATAGATCGCCCTGAAGAAGGAGGTTTGCCACCTTATGTGTTTGCTCTGATGGCCGTTTTCTTTCTTCAACAGAGGAAGGAACCCCTTCTGCCTGTTTATCTAGGATCATGGGTATAAAACTTATTTTGCTTATATATCAGATATTGATTTTATTATAGGGCCACAATCCTTTACACATAATGTGAAAATCTAAAAACCTAAGCAGAACTGACCTGCATTTATTTCTCCTACTAGTGTGAATATTCATACCTTTCACTGTGAAAATATTAATTTATTTGATTACAAGATGCTGTCTGGTACTCTTCTAGGAATATTATTACTTTTCTAAACTGAAAAAACTCTTAATTTGTGGAACATGATCCTGAGGGTTTCAAATGAGAATGTGAACCTGTATTAAATCTGTCACTTGGCACACACTTTTTTGGGTACAGTTTATAATTTGATGCTTGAATTTATATATCACCCCCGGACAGACTGTAGGAAGCATTTGGTTCACTGTAACTTACTTTGTGTTTCTAGTCTTCAGTTCTCTTTATTCCCCATTTGCTGTGAAACAAAAGAAAATGTAAGCATTTAGATTGCTCCCTATACCATAAGATGCAGAACTTAGTACACTGTCACCTGTAGAATATATTTTTGGTGTTATCTTTAAGATGAATTAGGCTTCAGTAATGTGACCACTCTTTCTTTTGTATAAAGTTGAGTTGATTTCTTCAAATAATGAGATTTAATAAGACGCCATCTCAAAGTCACCACATTCTCATCCTCTTGGAAACCTCACTTTTAATCCCCAGGTGTTTATCTTGATAAAATCTTATGTGTACATTTAGTTTGTAGAAAGGCTTTTTAGTTGGTGAAAAGCTTACTTTGGCACATTTGATATTTTAACTCCCTTTCTTCTTACTGTACACGGGATTCTCATCGTTAAGAGAGTATGTTCTAGAGCAGTCTTTCTTCACTATGGGTACATATCAAGGAAATACAATTATAGGGGATTTTTTCTTCATACTTAATAGGTTGAGAGTTAAGCAGAGACCTTTACCTGCCAGGCCCTGGGAGTAACGACTAGGGCAGAATAAGCCCCTTATAGAATCTGTCCTGGCGTAAGGGGTTGCAGTCTGCTGTGTGTCTCAGTTGTCTAAAGGGAGCTCTCTCTATGCTTGTGGTGCTGAAATGAAAGAATTCAGGCCCGGAGAAGGTATCTGCTAGACCCTTCTCCTGGTGGAAACAAGAGTGAGATAACAAAGTCAGCCCTTGGTTGATAAATAACCCTTCCTCTTGGACCCAAGTAGGCAGCTGTGAAAGCCTTGCAAGTTTGCCTTTCACTTCGATCCAAGAGAGACAAGAGTGTAGGGTGGAACCCCGCCAGGTGGACTCCTATGCCCAGAAGGTCCCCAGAAGTGGTCGGATGTGTAGTCATGCTCACCACCGTCTTAGTGAGATCTGCCTTTTCTTCTGTCCTGATCACCTCTGGTTAGTCATCTGTCATTGACGTGAGGCTGCAGGAAAAAAGGCATTTCTATTCTGGTGATGAGATTCTCCTCAGGATTTGCTTAGAGTTGTATGAATACTCTTTTCTGTGGCCCATGCATTATTTCCTTAGCAGTGATACTGGAAATTCTCTAAAGTGACACTGAATTTGATTTTGATTATACCGTTTATTTAAGATTTAATGACAAAAACAGATATGTGGTGGCCAAACACTGGGTTGAATTCTATGAATCAAATAAGGGAAATTCTGCTACCTAAACCAAAATGATCTGCAGTTTTCAGCATTTAAAATGGAGCAGGCATCGATGTGGTGGCTTCTGCCAGAGTCTTAGTCAAAAATGTAAAGCAAGTAAGGGGAAAGGAATTAATATTTATTCAGTACTTTATTCATGCCAGGTATTTTATATCCATTATTTCTGCAGAAAATTCATTGAAGACTTTAAAATCATGTGTATGAAAGTATCTAAACTGTCAGTTCTTTTGCAATCTTAAAGCACTGTGTATGTTAGTCATTGTATTAGGCCCTGAAGGGAAATCACAGATGAACGAGGCTGAATTCTCTGTTGAGAAGTTTAGCGTATCACACCTCTGTGCTCTAATCTGTCTTTCAGGAATCTTTTGGCCATTCCTTTCCAGCCTACTCAGATCTATTCCGTGTTGGAGACTGTCCTCTCTGACCTTTTATTCCCAATTAAAATTCCCATTTTATTGTCATTAGACCTTGATATGATTAAAGTTAATCATGGTGAATTGTGAATGATGAAGAGGTTTAACCCTGTCTTAGCATCTTTTATCCCCTACAACAAATTTTACTAGTTTCCTAATAGATATTATTTGGAATCTGCCTTATTTTGGATTATATAAACTCAACCTTTAGCAAACAGTTATTTACACTTTAAAGATGCCAGATATTATAATAGAAAGAACAGTAGTTTTAAAGTTTGGCAGCCATGAGATTCATCCAGGTTTTGCCACTTAATATCTTATGACCTAGAGTAAGTCATTTAATCTCTGAGCCTCAGTATCCTCATCTGAAAAATTTTGAAATGAGATTATGAATGTAAAACTCCTGGAACAAGGTCAGAGAACAAGTGTGGTCCTTTTCCCCTTCAATAAAAAGTCAAGTTCCACTTATGGTCTGGAGGCATGGACTCCTAACCAAATGATCCTTCTGGAAACAGCTATAAATTCTCAGAAAAAATAGAAAAAAAATAACAACGTGAAGGTTCTGGAAACCAAACAAATGCAGGCAGACTTTGGAGGGAAGTCAAAACTTGGAGCAAGTGGTCAACACAGAGTGAGTTTTTGTTTTTCTGTGGCTTTACCCTTAAAGTCAACTCTAGTAGAAAAACTGGTCTTCTTTCTGGCCAGAGGAACTAGGGCCACCAGATAATAAGGGGGAAAAAACCCAGAAAGGAAAGATACTGAGAAGTGGAACCCTTAATTGTCTGTGAACTCAGCACATCTCTGACTAACTCCTGAGCCCGTCTGGTTTGTCATGTAAGGGGCTTGGAAGTTGTCACTCCATCCTCACAAAAAGAAAAAAGCTGAATAAACTGAAAATCAACAGCCCTTCTTAGCTATATCAGAGAATTGAGGTCGTGGGGAAAACTCCTGCCCCCAAAATTGGAGAGAGAGGTGAAGACAGTGAATTATCACTTGCTAGCATGGAGCCCAGGAGCAGAGTCCTGCCGCTGCGGCCAATATGAGGGTAGGAAGACTTAGACTGTGATTCTAGAGGCTCAGTTTGGACAAACTTAAGAGTGAAAAAAAACAAGGGGGGCCCAGTCTTGGGGGACCCCCAATGGTTTCATCAGTTTTACCTCCAGGAACCCCAACCAGGTTCTCAGGGTGAAGAGGCAAGAAAAATTCCCTCAAGCTTTTGGCAGCATGAGGGGAAAGGTAGCCATTTTGAAATATGCCCAGAGCATTCTGTCCCCCTAAACAAAAGCCTGTCCTCGAGGGACTGTTTTACCAGGGCCTAATCGACCTAGGGGGAGGAAAAATACCCAGCATCATAGGACTACAGATTGGCTTCTCTCCCACACCTTACTGCCACGTCATTCAGGCTCCTGTATACTGGTAGTACAATGGAAAGATGTCGTTTTCAACAAGAAATCTCTTGGGAAACCCAAAGATAGCAGGGAAGACAAAAACAAGACACCAGACAAAGTTTTAGCCTCTTGACATCTACGTCCACAATGAACAGTAAACATAGCCTAACTCCTGGTCAGATAAATAAAACGTCACACTGAAGGCCTATCTGCCTCGGTTCCTTTGACCCAGAACATCATACCCAGCTTCAAGAAAAAAATTACAAGGCATACTAAAAGGCAAAAAACATAGTTTGGAAGAGACAGATCAAGCATTAGAATGATCAGACCAGGAATTTAAAACAACCAAGATTAATATGTTAAGGGCACATTAATGGACAACATGCAAGAACAGATGGGTAATATAAGCTGAGAGATGCAAACTCTGAGAGGCAAAAGGAAATACTAGAAATAAAAACTATCACAGAAATGAAGAATGCCTTTGATGGATTCATCAGTAGACTGGACACAGCTGGGGAAAGAGTCAGTGAGCTTTATTCAGTAGAAATTTCCCAAACTGAAAAGCAAAAAGGGAAAAAAGATTGAAAAAGAAATGGAACAGAATTTCTAAGAACTGCAGGACCATTACTAAGGGTTGTAATACATGGATAATGGGAATACCAGAAAGATAAGAAAGAGAAAGGAACAGAAGAGAGATTTGAAGTAATAATAACTGAGAATTTTCTGGAAGTAATGATGCACTTCTAAACCACACATGTGAAACAATCTAAAAACAGTTAAGAGCTAAGTCTTAAAAAACAACCGAGGTTGGAGCCACTGTCCAATGGAGATTTGACAAATCTGCAATTGGTCTAACTGAGTTAATTACGTGTCAAACAAAAGTATCAACACGTTTTGGAATAACAAAAATCCACAATTTTCATAATACAGTACAATATCATAATATCCATAATGCAATCCAAAATTGCTTAACATACAAAGAGCCAGGAAAATGGGACCCATTCTCAAGGGAAAAGAAATCAACAGATGCTAAACCCAAGATGACCCAGATGCAAGAACTGGCAAAGACTTTAAAGCAGTTATTGCAACTATGCTCCATAAGATAAAGGAAATATACTACAGTAAATGAAGAGAAAGGGACTATCAGCCAGAAAAATAGAAAATGTAAAAAACCAAGTGGAAATTTTAGAAGTGAAAAATGCGTTAATTTAAATAAAAAATTTACTGGATAGGCATCATAGTAGAATGGGGATGGCAGAGGAAAGAGTCAGTGAATGTGAAAATAGTTTAATAGAAACTAGTCTGAAGAAGAGAAAGAAAGTTTGAAAAAAAATAACTGAGCCTCAGAGACTTCTGGGACAATTTTCAAAAAAAGTCTAACCTATGGGTAATTTGAGTCCCAGAAAGGAGAGGAAGAAAAGAATGGGACAGGCAATAAAAAACAGGCAGAGACTTCCCAAATTTAATGAAAGACATAAACTTACAGACTAAAGAAGCTGAGCAAACCTCAAGCAAGATGAATTCAACGAGAAGCATGCCTAGCACATCATAGTGAAACTGCTGGCAATCAAAATAAAAGGCAAAACTTAAAAGCAAGCGAAGAAACACCTTGCATAAAAGAACAGTGATTTGAATGATGGCCAAATGCTCATCAGAAACCACCAAATAATCCTTTCACAATCCTTTCACAATATGTCTATCAAATCACATTGTACACCTTAAATATATGCAATCTATAAGCTTTTGTCACTTATACCTAGTAAAGCTAGGGAAAAAAGAATAAAGTCAAACCAAGGCTATACTGATACCAGTTGAGATAGATTTCAAGAGAAAAAAATACTACCAAAGACCAAAAGGGACATTTCATTATGATAGTGTCAACTCATCAGGAAGACAAAAAACTATCATAAATGTTTCCATCTATTAAGAGAGCAGCAGAATACGTGAAGTAAAAATTGATGGAATCCATTGCACCATCAGAGTAAGAGATTTGAACACACCCTCAGCAGTTGACTCATGTGTTAGCTAAACAGAAAATGAGTGAGGACATAAGGGATTCAATAGACACTATTAATCACCTGGATCTAATTAATATTTATAGAACACTTTGCCCAACAACTGCAGAATACACATTTTTTTTTCAAGTGCATCTTGTACGTTCACCAAGACAGACCATATGCTAGTTCATAAAAGAAGTTTCAATACATTTAAAAGGATTGAAATCATATAGAGTATGTTCTTCAACCACAATGGAGTTAAGTTAGAAATCAATAACAGATAATTAGGAAAATCAAATATATTTGGAAATTAAATTGCACACTTCTGAGTAATCTAGGATCAAAGAAATCACATGGGAAATTAGAAAATATTTTGAACTAAATAATAATAAAAATACAACACATCAAAATTTGTGAGATGCAACTAAAATAGTGTTCGCTTGAAAATTTATAGGTTTGAAATTTAAGAAGAAGAAGAAAAGTCTAAAATTAGTGACCTAAATTTTAACCACAAGAAGCTAGAAATCAAAGGGCAACATAAACTCAAAAGTAAATTGAAGACGGGAAATAATAAAGATAAGAGCAAAATCAATAAAGAGGAAATAGACAATAGAGAAAGTTAAGAAGACCAAACAGTTTATTTCATCAACAATACTGATATACTCCTGATGGACTGATTAAGAAGAGAGAACACAAATTAATATCAGGAATGAAGAGGGGTTATCTTTCCAGCTCTTATGGACATAAATGATGGAAAGAAGAGAGTGTTTAAACAACTTTATACCAGTAAATGAGAAAACTTAGATAAAATGGGCATATCCATATAAGACTAAATACAAAAAAGAGCTTTGAAGAAAAAAATAACCTGAATAGCCCTTTATCCACTAAATAAATTTAATTTGTAATTAGAAACCTTCCTCAAAAGAAAACTCCAGACCCAAATGGCTTTACTGGTGAATTCTGTCAAACATTTAAGAAAGAAAGAATGCCAACTACACAAACTCTTTCAGAAAATGAAGAGGAGAAATAAGAAGCCAGCAGTACCCTTATACCAAAATGAGACAAAAGAAAAGAAAGCTATGTACCAATAGCCCTCATCAGCATGGACACTGCAACCCTTAGCAAAATATTAGCAAATCAACTCAGAAATATGCTAAAACAGAGATATTATGACCAAATGGAGCTTCTCCCAGGAATACAAGGTTGATTTAGCATTTGAAAATCAATATAATTCACCATTTTAACAGAATAAGGGAGAAAAGCCGTATGATCGTTTGTAGATGTGGTGGGGGGGAGGGACATTTGACAAAATGCAACACTCGTTTATGATTTGAAAAACAAAAAGAAAACCTCTTTGCAAACTAGAAACAGAAGGGAACTTCCTCAGCCTGAAAATGGGCATCTGAAAAACATCTACAGTTTATGTGATACTTAATGTTGGAATCCTGGACATTATCCCTGTGCCACTGGGGACAAAAAAGGATGTCCCCCTCACTATTCCTATTCCACATTTACAGGAAGTCCTAACCAATACAAAAAGGAAGGAAAAGAAAAAGCAATAAAAATCCGAAAGGAAGAAGTAAAAGTTTCTCTATTTGCAGGTGACATGATTGTTTGCATAGAAAATCCTCAGAAAACTATAAAACAGCTAGAACTAAGAAGTAAATTGAGTAAGATCATAGAATACAAAGTTAATGTGCAAAAATCAGTTGTGCTTTTCTATATTAGCAGCAAACAATTGAAAAATTGTTTTTAAAAATTCCGTTAACAATAGTGCTTGAAAACATACAATATTTACGAGTAAGTTTGACAAAAGATGTGCAAGACTTCTAAACTAAAAACTGGAGCGTTGCTGAGAAAAATTAAGAATGTAGGTAACTAAGAGACATAGCAACGCTATGATTGGAAGCATCAATATTGTTTTCATCTCTGGTGGTCCTTTCTTTTCCAACAAAGGTGCGTAAGCATTTCATTGGGGGGAAGTCTTTTCAACAGTTGATGCTGGAAACACTAGGTATCTATAAGGAAAAAAATGAACATCAAATCTTTACCTCACAGCATACCCCAAAATTAACTCAAAATAAATCAAAGACGTAAACGTAAAAGTTTAATTTATCAATATTCTTTTCTGTTGATACAGTTTATGCTTTTAGTGTTCTACCTAAGAAATCCTTGCCTATCCTTGGGCTGCAAAGATTTTCTCCTAGGTTTTCTTCTGGGGATTTTATAAATTTAACTGTCAAACTTTAGAGCTTTTACTCCTCAAGAACCATCAAGAAAACAGAAACAACTGAAGAAAATACTGAATACGTACATCTAACAGTCACCACACCTGGTGTTTTCCAAAGTGTTTTCTGCAGGAGAGTGGTTTATTCAGGCAGTCAGCAAATCCGTCCTGAGCAGTTAGCTTGTGCCAGGATGCTGGAGTGAGAGCGGCGAGCAAAAGAGAATCTTTTCCCTTTCATAGGTCTAATGGGGTGAAACAGGTAAGTACTATCAAGCGGTGGTAGTTTCTCTAAGGAAAAGTAAACCAGGGTAAGAAGGACAGAGTGAAAGGGGAGGAGCTATTTAGAGAAAAAGGTGTTTGAGCAGAGCCTGACTACAGTGAGGGAGAGGGGGATAGCTGATGGGTGGAGGGAAGAGCCGACGTTGGCTCCGAGCTGGGAGAATGTCTCGAGATGGGTCAGAGGAGTAGCAAAGGGCGGATTGCCTAGGCCCTGGAAAGGACTGTGAGTTTCATCCTAAGTGAGAAGGAAACTTATCAGGGGAGCGACATGATGTCTTGGGTTTTAGAAGGATTACTCTGCTAAAACAAAGAAGTAGTGTAAGTACATTTGGGAAATGGGGTACCACATCCACACCCCATCCCACAATTCATTATGTACATTAACCTGTTTAAAGGCTGTGATAAATCCTATTGTACAATAAAGAAACCTCTTCAAGTTTTTCCACATTTCTTAGATCATCTGAGCCCAGACTATTTTCCTTAGCAATTTGCATCTTATTACATCAATAGAAATCCTTTCTTACATTTATTGAGCATTTACTGTGTGCCCTACCTTGTATCTGAATGGTTTATGTCCATTATTTCATATCACACCATCCAATGAGGGAGGTTCTAGGGTAGCCCTTTTCCCAGGAACCTGAGGCCTAAAGAGAGTGAGTGCCTTGCTGAAGGTCTCACAGCTGGTGCACTAGGGAGCTGAGATCTGGGCCCAGGCAGTTTTACTCTGGACCCCATGGCCTTAGCCCTAGGCCATGTTGCCTTCTCTTAGACTATTTACTAAATAATTATATCACAAAGTCACCATTTCTTTTGCTAATCAAAACCTTATTTTTTACTTTAAAAAATATTTTTAAATTTACAAATGTCTCAGAGACAGTCCATGAATGATACCCTTAGTATTTTTAATGAACTATGTTATTTTTTCATTTCTTCCAGGGTTAAGATGCTCTGATTGATATAAAATTTTCTACCTCATGATACTATGTGTCTAATTTTTCCTAGATTGAAGGATTCTCATTAAACAAACTAGGAAACTTCAACCTTAAAGACATTCAGAAAGACGTTGTGCTTTGGGAATACAGTGATAATGCTGCAGAGGACACAGACACAGCAAAAGAAGAGGCACCAAAAGAAGTGCCCATTAAAAGGGGACAGGTCTGTTCTCTTTCATTTCTCATTTTACCATCTATTTTTAATTCAGTTGTCCATTGTCGAGTTTATGAGCTAATGAGCCCTCTTCTTTCCTCACCTACATCAACTATTTCATGGATGTTTCACTTCCTGGTCTATTCAGTCCTTTGAATAGACAGGTAACAAGAAAAGGTAAAATTCAGAGCATTAAATTCACTGTTTGCAAGGTCCTGTGAAAGATATTAAGAATTCAAAGGTAAATCCCTATCTGTCCTCAGAGAGCTAAGATCTTAGATGGTGTTCTAAGCATTAAATATATGAAAAGGTAACTAACCTCAAATTACTGAACTAACAGTGAATAAGTACATGGTTTAAAGTACTTGTCCTCATCCATCCCATTAGGGGTCAGCAGGGGAATTTGCACAGGGAAAGAATTCCCATTTGAATTTCAAACAAAAATCTGAGCAATGTAATTATACTAGTAATAAAAATCGTATTCTGTCTCAAATTGGTGAATGGTTCCTGACCCCATCACCTTCCCCTTAACCCTTTGGGGTGAAATGACAATAATATCCACAAAATACTGAGACTAGGGTTCTAATCCCAGCTCTACACAAAAAAGTCATGTCACTCCTCCAATCCATGCCAAAATGAGGAATTAGTGGTGAATCCTAGATTCTGCAGTTTCGTTTTCTAGAATCCTTGAGCATTGCGGGGGAGAGGGAGGTGGTGCCGCTCTACCCCTGCTGCCACCAAAACAGCATCACTTTTATGTGGTGTTATATTTTGGGTTCTGGTAGTGGATAAGAGCACAGGCTGTGGAGCCAAAATATGTGAATTTATATGCCAGCTCTCCTGCTTCCTAGCTGTGTGTCCTTGGGCAAGCGACTGAGTCCTCCTATGTCCCAGTTTCCTCACCTATAAATGGGGATGATATTGCTACCTCTCATAGAGTCATTGATTTATAGAATGCTTAACTCAGTGCCAAGCATGTGGTAAGCACTCAGTAATTGTTAGCTGCTTTTCTTACTTTATTTGAAAATGTTCTCTACGTTGCAAAACCAATAAAAAAAAAACAGCTTAAGTACCATTACTCTAGATATGTTGAAGATCTCTTAAGTTCCATGTTACGGTATTATCAAGTCATTTCAGTGAGATGCTTAAAAGTCCTTGGTAATGCTGAGTAAGGCTATGGATAAAGAGGTGAAATTTAAGAGGCTTTCAATTTCTGGAGGTTTTCTTTTTGTCCTCAGCTATACTGTTGGGACCTAGACAACTTCCATTTTCAATCACTTCTGCTTTGTAAATCCACTCAATGATTATATTATTTGACAGAACCTTTGTGGTTGAGATTTAATAGTTAATAAAATACCATACCATCTGTTTTGAAGCTTGATGCAAAAAAGTGTGATTGGAAACAAGTTTGTATATCTTAGCAGGAAAAGGTATTGCCGTAAGTCCAATTAAATACTTTATCTCTACACTCTCATGCTACTTGGAGAGATTAATCATGCGGCCACTTCTGAAGTTGAGATCTAGACAGTGTCTAGATTGCGTGGCGTGGTGAGAGAGCACTGTGCTGGGCTCGGGGGATGTTGTTCTCATTGTACCACTCACAAGCAGGGGGACCTTTGACAAGGCACGTCAACCCTTTGGGCTTCAGATCCTTCTCTTGTAACATTTGGGAGTTGAACTAGATTACCTCTTCAGAGCATCTTACAGTTGTGACCTTATGTTTCAATGACAAATGGATTTCTTGTTCTTAAAAGCCTATGCCTAAGTGAAAAAATACAGAAAGCAGCCAAGTCTGCCAGATGCGTTCCCTTGTTTCTGATTTAATCCACATAACTATCCTGTGTTATAGGTGGTATCATCCCTACTCTGCAGATAATGATAGCGACCATTTTTTGAACATGTGTGCCAGGCACTGTGCTAAGCTCTTTACAGATACTCTCTCACTCAGTCCTCCCAACAACCCTATGAGGTGGGTACTGTGATCCCCATTGTTCAGATGAGGAAACCGAGGCTTAGACAGCTAGTGTACCTTGACCAGGATGCTACACAGCTAGTACATGGCAGAACTGGATTTCATGCTTAAAGTGTCAAATTCCAAAGCCAGTTCTCTCAGCCACTGTGCTGTACTGCCAGTTTGAGGACAAAGAAGCTAAGTCACAGGGCAGTTAAGAGCTGTGACGTGGCAGAATCAGTATTTGAACCAATTATTTTTCTATTCTAAATTCTATGCACTTTCCAATATGTTACATCACTGTATGTTCCAATTTGTCAAGAGTCTGTGAATGTAAAACTAGTCTCAATCTCTGATATCAAGAGTTATTTGACTTTAAAATCAGTTGCCACGGGCAGATGCAGTGAACTTACTAGCTTCTCAAAATGAGAGGAGTGTTTTCCTTTTGCTCTGCCCCTTTAGCTGCTGCCTGCGTCCGTGTGTGTCACTGAAGGCGCCCTCCGGCGGCAGTGACGGAGAGCTCAGTGCTGGGTTGTAGCAGTCCACGCACAGTTCTCCCCCGTCCTTAAGACTTCGGAACAAGGAGTGCTGCCTGTCTATTCCTGTGGTGATGACTGCATTTTACCACAACTAATCCCAGGAGGGCAGTGAAGGGAAGCTGTGTTCCCACAAGCAAAATAGAACCTAGACTGTGATTTATGTAGATGGAGTGTCAGATTCCTGTCTTTTGCTAAGGCTTTTCAGATTTTTTTAGTTTGATGCTTGAATGATCTCTGATTTTTCAGATTCTGCTGACATTTGCAATAACCTGTATGTTTTCTCTGCTATTAATAGGTATCATTAACATTCGATTTAAAACACCAGCCTTCCGTACCAGTTGGGCAGCTCTGGGTGGAGTTGCTTCGATTCTATGCCTTAGAGTTTAATTTGGCTGATTTAGTGATAAGCATCCGTGTCAAAGAATCAATATCTCGTGAATCGAAGGATTGGCCCAAAAAGCGCATTGCCATTGAAGGTATCTCAAAACGTTTAATTCCGTTTTTTTAAGCTACCAGTCTAACAGCATGCTTTTCATTTCAGTTTCTTTTCAGCTCCTTCATATAAGGTAGGCCTGACCCCAAAAGTGAAATAAATAGTTAGCATCTTGCACGTGTTACAGTGGACCTTTGCAAGGGACGAAACTGTTCATCCTGAATGTTTTAAGTGCTGCAGTGAAACATCTTCATTACTTCAATAACTAAAATAATGGCTGGCTGAGTCCTTGCTTTCTTTGTAAATTGCTTAATAACTTAAATGCTTAAGTTTTTTCCCAGTGATGCGTGAATCCCCTTTCTTCCTTACTGTTCTTATTTCTGGATTTTTAGATTCAGTTCTTTTATGGATTGTTGTTGATGTTGTTTAGTTTTACAAAGATGAGAAAATACTTTTTCTCGTGAAAAATAACATTCTTTGTTGAATTCCTCTCCATAGAGAGAAAGGATAATTATTTTCGGAATATTTGCAGTAAAATTTAGAACTTGTTCATAAAAAACACTTTTTCTAGTGAAGGCTCGTTGAACTGAAACCATTGCATAAAAGACACACTGATGTGCCCTGTAGACTTCATTAAATGGACTAGCTCTTCTCAGCTTTGCAAAGTCAGGAGGTTGAAACCCCTCTAGAAATCTTAATTCTCCTCCTTCAAATAACTTAAAGAACCTCCTAAATGGAATTCTCTTATTTTTGCTTGATTTTTTTTCAAGCTTTGTATTGCATAAGAGAGTTTTTTTGCATTTTGCATAAATTATGTGTGCAGTCATGGGGATCTCACATTTTTAAACCCTCCCCTGCAGTTTCTCTGGCTCAGCTCTTCTGGCCAATTGCCTAACCTGCTGGAGTTCTAGGGGAGGAGAAAAGATTGAGAGAAGTGGTGTCTCCTCCTGGTGCCTCCCTCTCGCCCCTGAATTCAGTCCAGCAGTTCAGTGATGGGGCTTCCCAGGGCAGAAGAGTGGAGGTAAGCTCTACAAACCACAGGGCCTGGCTGAGTGGGAGGCAGAGCACTCAGCAGAGCTTGGCGGGAAGACCTGCCTTCCCGAGGGCACAAGAGCCACACTAATGACATCTTTTTTACCTCCACAGTCACAGAACAAAATAGGGAAGGGGTATTGGTTCTGAACAGAATGGGTTCTCTTCATAGAGCAGATGTTGATAAGAAAACATTCCTTTTTGTTCTTAAACTATATCTTTTTATTCTCCATCCCCAATATTTTAAAAAGCATATAAGATACATGCTAAATTTTACTATTGTTTACTAGTTGTCTATTTTTATCTATAGCAGGCTCATTTTTAAAACATGAAATAGAAATGTATGAAGTGGTGGATTTTTTTTTTTTGTTACAGATCCATACTCTGTTAAAAGAAATGTGGCAAGGACCCTAAATAATCAACCCGTGTTTGAATATATACTTCATTGTTTAAGGACAACATATAAATATTTTGCTCTTCCACATAAAATTACAAAATCCAGCCTTCCAAAGCCTCTGAGTACTGTTATGTGTATTTCCGAACATTCTAAAGAAGTAGCAAAGCGTGATCCAGCTGTGCAAGTAAAAGATGATAGGCTCAAAAACTCAATTTTAGCTCAAGGTTCTGGTGCTGCCAGTTCAACTGCAAACACCTGCAAGGTACAGCCACTTACTCCTAAAGGGACTGCTGCGAGCTTTGAAAGCCCGCCAACAGAGGAGATGGGAAATGCACACATCAGTGTCCATCTGGAAAACTCAGATTGTATCAAGGCAGAGGTCGGTTGTGATGATTATGAAGATATTAAAGTACACCATCAAGAAACAGGAGGTAAAACTGGGAAAGAAAAAATTAAAAGGGAGAGCAAGAAGCATCTTCTGACTGCCACCATTCAAGCTTTAAGCAGTAGCAAACATGGAGAGCTTGTCATGTGTGGCAGCACACAAAATGATGACACAGACAGCACTTTGGATTTAGAAGGCTTCCAAAATCCTACAGCTAAAGAGTGTGATGGATATGCTACTTTAGATGGCAAGGCTGATGTTGATGAAGAAAGCATGGAAGGTACTGATGAACTCGAAGACACGCTAAGCCACTTTGCCCCTTCAAGACAGGGCAGGACGTCAGGAATCATTCACTCCGATGAAGAGGAGGAGGAGGAAGAAGAGGAGGAGGAGGATGAAGAACCCAGGCTCTCTGTTACCCGAAGGGAAGATGAGGATGATATTGCTAATGAAGATGAGTTAGACAATATCTACACTGGATCAGGGGATGAAGATGCCTTGTCTGAAGAGGATGAGGAATTAGGCAGGTCTGCTAAGTATGAGGACTTGAAACAAAGTGGAAAACATGTAGATGGAGCTCTACTAATGGAACTTAATAAAATCAGTCTTAAAGAAGAAAACGTACATGAGGAAAATTCAGCTGTGGATCAGTCTGATTTCTTCTATGAATTTAGTAAACTCACCTTCACCAAAGGCAAGGTAATCAGTGCCACTCCTAGACGTAGAACTAGGAGACTTGGCATCGTTTTAGTGCATGTAATTTCAGTTTTACTAGAACAGGGCTCTCCCCTGTTTTGGTAACGGTTAAGAAGTTGGTCTTTCACTCCAGTACAACCACGTGGTCCACTTCCCTTCTTAGACTGCTGGGGATTTGCATAGGAGAAAGGCAATGCTGTTGACAGTGAAAATAACTGCCTTTTTCTCCTGAGTTTCCCATAAGGTATCCCCATCTCAGATAGTTTGGAGAGGCTGCACATTATATTTTCATTCCTTTGGGAAGTAAAGAGTAAACTAAAAAAAGTAAACTTTTTTTAAAATTATTTGATTGAGGACATACTGGCTAATAACTTGTGTAAATTTCAGGTGTACATTATTATATATCAGTTTCTGTGTAGACTGCATCGTGTTCACCAGCAATAGTCTAGTTTTCATCCATCACCTTACACATGTGCCCCTTTACCCTTTTCGCCCTCCCCCACCCCCTTCCCCTCTGGTAACCACTCGTTTGTCCTCCTTATCCATGTGTTTATTTGCCACATACGAGTGAAATCATACAATATTTGTCTTTCTCCATCTGACTTATTTCACTCAGCATAATACCCTCAAGGTCCATCCATGTTGCCGCAGGTGGCACAATTTTGTCCTTTTTTATGGCTGAGTAGTATTCCATTCTATATATATACCACGTCTCCTTTATCCATTCATCCGTTGATGGACGCTCGGTTGCTTCCACATCTTGGCTGTTGTGAATAATGCTGCGATGAACATGGGGTGCATATATCTTTTTGAATTATTCATTTCCTGTTCTTTGGATAAATACCCTGTAGTGGAATAGCTGGGTCATATGGTATTTCTGTTTAATTTTTTGAGAAATCTCCATAATTGGACTGTGTACTTTTAAAGAGATTCAAGACCCCTTTATTTGGCAAATAAAGTTTTATCTTAAGTCTTGTTCTGCTTTGCCATCTTCCTGCAGTCTCCTATGGTAGTATGCAGTTTATGCAAACGAGAGGGTCATCTAAAGAAGGACTGTCCCGAAGACTTCAAAAGAATCCAGCTGGAACCTTTGCCACCATTAACACCCAAATTTTCAAATATCTTAGATCAAGTTTGCATCCAGTGTTATAGTAAGTTATTAACATTACTTTTGATTTGTCAGAATATTAAATTGACATTTTCTCAAGAGTGATCTGAATCACTAGCCTGTTAGCTCCATTACAGGGACAAAGTCTCTTCCATTCTCCATTTTCTCCACTGTATTCTATGTGTCCTGTTCCATTTGAGACACACAATAAATAATTGTTCAAGAAAGACAAGAAGGGAGGATCTTTTAAGTCTTAAGATTAGAATACTAGCATTTTCCAGCTGGTGTTCTTTGAAATGTTTTCCAGGTATAGTTAATAGTATTTCATGACAAGAAGTGTTCCACAGGTCAAGTAGGGAATAGCTGCATCCTGCCCTCCCTTAAAGAGCCACAGAGCACGTTAGCACAATAAAGCTTCTGAGAAATGTTATGGTAAAGACCTATTTAACTCTTAAATCCAACATTTCCAAAATTGGAGCATAGAATACTTTTTAAATAATGCTAATTTATAGCCTACGTAACAGCCCTTTAAGGAGCACCGGTTTGGGGAAGCATTGGAATAGAGAAGTTTAAAGTTCTACAAAGAAAAAACATTTAAAGGAGAGGCATGCAGCTGTTTAGTGGAAGAAACTAAGGCGCCTAGCCACATCTTAAGATGTCTGTCCGTGCCAGAAGACACTGGTTCTTAACCAGTGACTTTTTTTAAAACCATTTTGGAGATTATAGAAAAGAAACTACAGGTTCTCCTTAGAAAAAAATATATATGTACATGCTCACAGACTTTTGTGTTCAAACCCCAGGGTAGTTCCCTGAGGCCATTGTCTAGAGGCCTGGGTCTCTGTGGAACCCATCTACAGAACCCCTGCTCAGGCTCGTTTCCGTTGCAGAAGCAGTTCTTGGTGATAGACTTTTTTAAAAAGACATTCTCTTTATTTTACATTACTAGTGCTGTCTACTGAGAGGACACACAATTTAGGGTGGTTTTTTTTAAGCTTGTTAGGTTTTATTTTATAAAAAATACAGTTTTTTTCAGAGAATGTGAACAATGTTTGTTTCTGAATGTTTCCATTTATTTTAAACAGAGGATTTTTCTCCAACTATTTTAGAAGATCAGGCTCGTGAACATATTCGGCAAAACCTAGAAAGTTTCATAAGACAGGAGTTTCCAGGTAAATCATTTTTTACGTTTAAGAAAAGAAAGGCAGCGTGACCTCCCTTCCGAATGAGTCCATGTGTTCCAAGCACACTAATTTTGAAAATCAAATAATCTTGCATGATGGTGGGAACAAGGCTTAGCTGTTCCGTGAGATACCTGACACAGTCTTTGGTCTGCCCACTGCTAGTTTGCCAACAGGAGACACCTGAGTCTGGGATCTCTCTTAGCAGACACCACAAGTGAATATCATTTATTATTATGTTTAGAGTCAAAGTTCACACCTCTAAAAAGTAAATTCATTTAGAAAGTAGTAAGTTTATTAAATATGTTGAGGTGATCCATATTTCCTTGAAATGTCCTTTCATTTAAGAATAAAATACTGCTTTGTAATCTTTCATGCCACATACAGCTTGTATTTAAAGTAAATTTTGAGAGGAAATAATTTATGATTAATGACTGGTTAATAAGAGAACATAATTATAATAAGATTAATAGAGGATAGTTAACAACTGGGTATTTTTGATTCATGAGAGGGCCGTTTTGATCAGAAAATTAAATGTACTCAGGTAATTAGTTATTACTTTTCATATATCCCTAACAGGAACTAAATTGAGCTTGTTTGGCTCCTCCAAAAATGGATTTGGGTTCAAACAGAGTGACCTTGACGTCTGTATGACAATTAATGGACTTGAAACTGCTGAGGTACAGTGACCACATAAAACTTGCATTTGCTGTGGCAGTGTGATTTGACAATCTTGACTGACAGTACAGCTTGGTATTTTCCAAATTCATCAGGGCATATCATATGGAGTATGCCGTTTGGCAGAATCTCTCTAGCCAAATACGTTAAGAAGTTTAGTGGTGAATGTGAGGAGTTAGAAAGGCTTGTACTTTCAACCTGTAGTACAAAGAATATTTAAATCAACATCTGGGGATCCTAGAAAGCCAAACCAGCCACTCCAGTGTCTCACTGGCATGGCCATGAGGCTAACTTAGATATATACACCCACATAAAGTCTTCCGAAAAGGTTTTTGGCAGGCAGGCAATGGTACAATTTAACTTTACAGTCCACAGACCTGGATTCGAGACAAACTTGGTTTCGTCAGTCCCTAAACATGTGGTCTTTGGTTGATAGTTTATAAATGGAAATGATCGCTTCCGATGCTCTTGCCTCAGGAGATTGTTGTGCATATCAGCTTGGATCACGTATGTCAGGAGTCAGCAAACTATGGCGCACGGGCTAAATTCAGCCCACTGGCTGTTTTGTCAATACAGTTTTAGTGGAATACAGCCACACCCCTTCGTTTCCTTTTTGTCTTAGAGCTGCTTTCGCTCTGTAACTACAGAGTTGAGTAGTTGCAGCAGGCCTTAGGGCCCGTAGAGCAGAAAAGGTTTGCCAGCCCTAATGGACATGAAGGTGTTTATGAAAATATAAAATACTGAGAAGAGGTATAAAGTCTGAGAAGTACTGAATCCCTACTCTTTCTCTTATTTTCAACAAGAGTCCAAATACTGTCTATCCAAGTGGGTGAGGCTGCTGCTGCTCAAGGTGTTATGCCTTTTCTTAGTTTCAAGTCTTTGTCGTTTGAGGATGTATCTGATTTGAGAAAACAGCCAAGAGTTATCTAGCCTGACTTTGGTGAATAAGGTGGATAAGCAAAATTGAGTCTGATGTATGGAATGACTTTATTGTACATCATCAAGATTGAATTTTTACATGATTTATAAACTAGTATTGAGGGCATTTCTAAAATAAAATTTTAAGTATATTCTGGGATGTATATAACCGTCAAAAGGGCTTATGTTCAAAAGGGTCAGCCCAAGTGTTTTTAGTATGATCTATTTGAAATATTGTTCACATTTGCTCTGTGGCTTTGATTTTGTGCTTCATATTTTTGGCTTGTACTACAGAGAAATAATCTGAGCTTAATCACACTCCACAGCAGTTCATCAGCTCTTAAGCTGTAGTGAAAGTCTACCCAGAATGAATGAGACAGGGCACAGGTACTCCCTCTGACTTATTCTGGCACATAGGGTACTTCTGAGTGACAAAATTATATAGAGGGGAAAAAATAGAGGTTCTCAATGGTGCAGAGACTTTTCTGGGGGCTCTGATTTCAGCCTTTGTTGCACTACCAAAAGCAATTAGTAAGTCAGGTGAATGGGGCTTTTGTGTCCTTAGGATATTAACTATGAACACTGACTAATGGTCACCTGGAAGGGAAAATGTGTATAGAACGAGTGGAAATTAGTTTCATTATTCCTGAAGGTAAAGGAAGCTGTTTATAACCGGGTTAGGAACCTGTCTTCCTTTGATTCAGTAGTTTGTGCCATTTTTGTTGCAGGGATTGGACTGTGTACGAACTATTGAAGAATTGGCAAGAGTCCTCAAAAAACATTCAGGTACCTCTATAAACTTTTTATAAAAACATTTTTGTCTTTTTTGTTACTATTTTACATACTTAGAATTCACTAATGCTAGTGAAACAGTATTTATAACATACTTGTATTGGTGTTTTTGAAAAATCTTGTGTGACTATGAAAGACTGAGAAATTGGTTATAATTTGTGTGCCTGTTGTTGCCTATCTCAGTCTTACTTCAAGATCAAAGCATATGCCGAACAGGCAAAAAATTTTGGAAATCATTTTGCCTTATTGCCATTGTATAAGTCAGAGTGTAGGGTTACTAACAGTGGTGTGAAGCGCAGTGGAAGCACTGTGGACTGGGGTTATGCATTGTATTTGCGTTGTGCTGCTCAGCAACAGTGCAGGACCCGGAACAGGTCATTTAAGTTCACTTGATCTCTTTTCTCTCATCTGTAAATCGAGGAAACTGGGCTAGGTAATTTCTAAATTTATGGTTGTAAAATGTATGGATTCTGTAAATTGTTCAAAGAGCTGAAATGCCGTTAACAATTTCTTTGCTGTCAGGGGCAGCTATGGATGCTGTTAACAGTGAGAATCTTTTAAAAAGTGGTTCAGCAGATTTCTTTGCTGAGAGCTGGGAATGAAGGTGAACACAATATGGTCCATGTCCTCATGGAACTTAAAATTCATGGATCTATCCATGGAAAGCTTTCTTATGTCTCAGTCGAGAGTAGACTAAAATTCACAGCATGGACATGCACACACACAGACACACACAAACATATACCTGCAGTGCCCCGTTTTTTTGTATTTTTTATTTAAGTGTTTAAATATAGAGGATACCATTTTATTTAAATAACAAGGAAAAATATTTAATTTTGGCTTATTCCCACTGAAAGTTAACCTAGAGCATCAGGTTTGTTGTTTTTCTTTTAATGTGAACTGATACAGTTTTTTTTTTTTTTTGGGTCATTGAAATAGGCATTGCCCTCACTTGGATATTTGACCCCTAAAGATCGTGTGCTTTTTAATTTTTTTTGAAGATTATGCAAAGAAACTAAATTGCTAAGTTGCCACAACTATTAATTATTTAATACTGAGCTTGATTTTGACTTTTTATTTTGAAATAATTTCACTTAAAGAAAAGCAGCAAAAACTGTATGAAGAACTCTGTATGTCCTTCATTCAGAGCTAGCACTGTTAACATTTTACCCCATTTGATGTATCATTCTCTGTTGCTCACCGCAATGTTTTTCTATACTGTTAGAGATTAAACTGCAGGCATCACATCCCTTTCCCTGAAATACCGGAGTGTCTGTTTCTTAAAAATGAACCATGTTAAATTAAAGTAGGTAATTTTTAGATTAGAAATGACTTATACACACAGACAATAACAGTGGAATGCACATCGCATGGAACAAGAATTTAATAATAGCAAGAGGGCTATAATTAAAATTTAACATCTTTAAAAGCAGTCTCCCCAGGCATTTAATTGGGTGCCTCCCATGGGCTCAGCACCGTATTGGGCACTTAGGGATGGTGGGAAAATGAGTAACTCTCCACAAGTCTTTCCTTGGACAGCTGTCAGATCTTATAAAAGGTAAGAGAATCTCACACACCGTGTAACACTATAAGGTAGTATTTGTTTATCCAAATGAGTCTGAGACTATAATGAGTAGTCAGTAACTTCTGAGGAGAGAGAGTCTGGGAAAGAGTTGCATCAAGGTGGTTGGTGGAAGAGATGGGTTTGTTCTGATCTCAGTGATGATGAATATGATTTGAAAAGGATTGGAAGAGAAGTCATTCGTAAGAGTGCATGGACATGAACGTGAGAATCACTGTAGTATATTTTGGAGGACAGTGAGAAGATTGGTAAGTTTAGAGAAGAGTTTCAAGTGGGAACTATTAGAAAATAGGTGAAGTCTGTAGATATTTGGAAGCCACTGAGGTTTCTTCAGGAGGGGAGGAACTCAATAAAAGCAAAACTTAAGCTTTTTAGGCAGCTTGTATAGTCTTTTGGAGAAAGTGTAATCTAAATGACAGGGCAGAATGACCTTAACCAGCTGCTAGTGGCCCTAAAAGGAAAAGGAAAATTTCCTAGATTTGGTACCTATAAGTAGGAAATAAGGGTTCAGGCTCATGTCACTTGAGAAATGGGGATGCTTGCAGAGAACACCAGTGTGGGAGTGTTTAATTTGCTAGGAAGGTATAATCTCCAAGAGTTAACAGTCCAGCAAGCAGTTAGAAATATGGAGTTGTCTGTCAGGATTGCAGAACAGTTTTGCATTGAAAGCTTTGAAGAGAGGGAAAGGAGACACCAAGAATAAAGCAGAATTCTGAGGAATCCTTTGAGAGAAGTTGAGGACTAAGCCTTAATTTCTGTGGGTAGAAATTAAGAAAAGGCACCGAAAAAGGAGCCATTAGAATGATAAACAAGAACCAGGATGATGGTGCTGTGAGTAAAGCCCAGAGGACAGGCTTGTAAGTCTCATGGTGGTTAACTGTCGAATCCTAGAATGGGAAGGAGGTTGAGAGAAACTCTCTTATTTAGAGGCAGTATGGCAAAGTCGCCGGTGGGGTTTCTGGAGTCAGACTCTGGTTTTCGATCTTGGCTCCCCACTTGTTGGCTGTGTGATCCCAGAAAGTCACTCAACCTCATTATAAACACTCAGTTCCTCATCTATAAAGTGGGAATAACAGTAATAGCACTTAAGATTATGAAAAGTAATGCATTAAAGTACAGGGGCTAGCGTATGCTAAGTATTCAGTAAAAATGAGCTTCCTTGCCCCTCCTCCCCAGCAGGATAAGTTAGACATCTTCTCTCCCACACAGACATTTTTTGCTGAACTTTCTTCTGTCATCTACATACCTTTTTCCTGAGTTCTGGATCACTGTGTATCTGCCCTCTAGGTATCGCCACTTGACTCTCAGAAGAACTTATCTTTCTCTCTACTGCCTCCCTTCTGCTACAGCCACCATTACCTACTCTTCCTTCTGAATCCTCTTTCTGGGTTGTTGACATTGCCGTCTTTGGAATCACCAAAATGGATGAAGTGCTAATTAGCCTCTCCCAGATCAGCTTCAGTAGAAGTTTAGAGTCAGTCGTACCTAGATTGGAATCCCAGCGCCAGATTACCAGCTGCACATTCCTAAGCAAGCTCATTTCTCTGGGTTTCCGTTTCTTCATCTGTTAGGTGAGGGTGACTAGTCTTGGGAGGGAATGTTTGTAAAGGATTCTAGGTACTCAGGGAGTGGTAGCTCTTACTGTTAGAGCCCTCCTTCTCCCTTATCACCCCTGCCTCCACTTCCCCACCTCATCCAGTTATAGATGCTCTCAAACGTGTCTTGCTGCTTCTCTGCGTTCCCATAACACCATGAGAGTTCAGTCCCAGATCATTTTTCATAATGGTCACCCCGCCTCTATTCCGGGTGCCTCAATCTGTCCATTTTCAGGGGCATTGTCTAAATAGATGTGTTACTGGAATGTTGGATTCTTATTGTCCCCCAGGATGGAAAGACAAGAAAGACAACAAACAGGAGTAGAAAAATAAAAGTTTATTGACTTTTGCACAGGGGAGGCACAAGGGAACCGGTGCGAAAGGAAAGGGGCAGGTGACCAGCTCGTTAGGGAGTGGGACTGTGGGGCTTCCATTAGGCAAAGGCTGGGGAGGAGGGCCTTGTCAGGGCATGTAGAGGTGGAGTTTTCCTTACGCCTGCACTGTTGTTTAATATGCCATCTCATGTGACGCATGTATCAATAGCATGCTAGCTCTCCAGACCTGGCTGTGATTTTTACTATGCTAATGGGTCTAGGGTGACCTTCAGTGGACTCCTGGGTGCTGGGCGCATACGTAAGCCCACGAACGTCCTGAGGCTATGGAATGTGGATCTTGGCAGCCTCTGTCTGATTCTCCTAGTCTGCAGATTGGTTAGGGCCAGTCTTGTTAGGGCCTTATTTTGTTAGGCCCAGGGCCTTGTGATGGCCTTGTCTCATTAGGCTGGTTCCTGTCTCATAGGTGGTCAGTGATTCCTTCCATCTTAGACCAGTTCATTGGCTTCTCTTTGCCTCTAAGGAGATAATTCGCAGCAGAATATGTATGTTCTGTTTTTGGGCTCTTCCCAGTTTCTACCCTACCTTCTATTTCTCATTATTCCTTTTCCTCAGGTCCGCTCTGTAGCCTTCACAATTCCATGGAAGTTCTTTGAACATGCTGTTCTGTTTCAGGCATCTACCCTTTCCGTGTGCAGTTTTCCTTGCCTAGTAAATCCCCTCAGCCTCCTCTCTTTTTGCCTCTTGTTCTCCTTTTTTAAAACCCAGCTCAGGCAGTTTCCTCCTCTCCTATTAAAGCTGATTCCTTTCTTTTATTGTCATAACTTCTAGCTCCATGATGAGTAACTTTTGTCATGAGGATTCAGATGATTGCACCATAGGCTTTTCTCCGTATTAAATACAGTCATATGGAGAGAATAGGTAGGGCCCACATAATCCAGGCTCTGTAGTAGTTTCCTTTGTTTGGGTGTTTATCAGACTGACAGCCCTACACCCACGAGATCCAGTGAATTCCTGGAGGGCAGTGGCTGCCTTGTTGATTCTTGTACTTCAGAAACCAGTGTGTCTAACAAATGTAAACTTTGTCACAAGAGTCTTCCCAGATATTTGTTAATTGATAGAGGATTGTTCGACTAGTCCTAGTGACTACAGGGAAACAGCCAAAGTTAGGTTTACATCATTTTATATTGGAACGTTAACATAGGAGCATCTTAGATCCCCAGCTGCTGTATTTAATGATACTTATTTCCCAACCTAGGTCTGAGAAACATCTTGCCTATTACCACAGCAAAGGTGCCAATTGTAAAGTTCTTCCATTTGAGAAGTGGGCTGGAAGTGGACATCAGTTTGTATAACACATTGGTAAGATTTTCTCTAGGCTTTTTCTTTAGGGAGATTAAGGGGAATGAATGTCTCAATTTACAAAATCTCAAGTAAAATAAAGCCATTCATTTCATCTTATTCATTCTTTCAGTTATTTGTGAGTGCTTGCTAGGTGCTGGGCAGTGTTTTGAGGCTGGGGTGTAACAGAGAAGTAAGTTAATATTAGTGTTCATTTAAAATGAGGTCAGAGTGGCAGGTGCTTTTTGTTTGGAATGAACTTTGTTTTAATTTGGGATGGAGAGAGTTTGGTCTCACTCTCGGTGTGCCTCAGAGCTTTATGGGACCTCTCTGGCCCCTAAGGGCATTTAATTTAAATAATGTCAGAGCTGGGTGGGGGAATCTTACATCTACTTAAAGGGAACTGATTATTTTAATAGCTCTTATTTTCTAGGAATGTTCAGACCAAGGACATAGTCACATAGTGGAAGTCATGAGCTCAGTCACTTAGAGTTATTAGCTAGTAAGTTAATGAAGCTTATCTTGGAGAAAGAACTATTAGTTTCAGTCTAAATGTCTTCATCCTAAAATGGATTACAGTGTGAACCTTTTCAGAATATTCCAGCTTAAAACTTTTCTTTTAATTGATATCCTAATGGTGTAATTTCCCTTTTAACAGGCCCTTCATAACACAAGGCTCTTATCTGCTTATTCAGCCATTGATCCCAGAGTGAAATATTTGTGCTATACCATGAAAGTATTTACAAAGGTGAGTCCAAAGCTTCCTGTTTATCAGGAAATTTCATTGTGTCTGCAAACTTTGTTGAAAACATGAGTCTGTTTTCTCTAAAGAACTATAGCCATGTCAAGTGCTTGCTTAGCTTTCTGGGAAACCCTCCCCAGCAAGCTAAAATGCTTGTAACTGATAGTTCCTCTGCTTTGTTGGGGTTTTTTTGTTTTGTTTTGTTTTTGATTTTCTGTTGGTTGCTTTTGTTGGCATATTTAGCATTTGAAAGTGTCATTTTTATATTGGGGCCCAAAGAAGCAGCTTCCTTTTAGTGATAGTAGAACAGCTGCAAACTTAACAGAAAACCCAGCTGCTCTTTCCTTTGTCCCCATGCCTGCCCTCCAGATGTGCGACATTGGTGACGCGTCAAGAGGCAGCTTGTCGTCCTATGCATACACGCTTATGGTGCTCTATTTCCTCCAGCAGAGGAACCCGCCAGTCATTCCTGTCCTTCAGGAGGTATTCGTAAAGGAAATTGTACTTCTCATCTGTAAAGCCGGGTGATCTTTGAACCCTCTTCCGTTTCTAAAATTCTGTAGTTCTGTAGTTAAAGTTTTTTAACTGTTTTCTACAAGTTTTTCTATCAATTGTATTGAGTTGTTATCCATACTAATAGTTTAAAAATTAATTTCAGATATACAGAGGTGAAAAGAAACCTGAAATATTTGTTGATGGCTGGAATATTTATTTTTTTGATCAAATAGATGAACTGGTACGTATTTTAAGAGTAAAGATGTTTTTTTACATCCTTGACTAAAAGTTCGCTCTGCTATGCTGTAGTGTAGATGGTCAACAACTGTGTTATCACTTATTACATTTATTTATATTATGAGAGTAAAAAACTAGCATATACAGATGTTTTCTTTGAAGTTGAAAACATTTTTATTAAGCCAGGTGAGTTTCTAGGGACTATATCCAAGATTATTTTAATGCCTAAAATGCCAAATGGTTAGATAACTTTATTCCAAATGAACAAATGTTTCCTCTGTGGTTTCTACAGAGAGTTTGGAAAGACTTGAAGTTACAAACACCTAATAATTCAGACATCGCCAAGGCTCTTAAATTTATTTCCAGATTCTTCCACAAACATGCGTTCTGAAGTCTGACGTTTAAAACCCTAAGTTCTCCCTATCTCTGAGTCATAAGGTAGAGATTAATAAACTCATGTAAATGGTATTTTAAAATGTGAAAGAAAAGTTATGTAATTATATTTTTATGTATTTAAACTTAATTAAAATAAGTGCAAATTTACTCCCTGAGATGCAAATGACTGTTGATATTAACACTTTAACAGAGAGCATGATATCTCTTGTTCCCTTCTATTTCTAGCCTTCCTATTGGCCAGAATATGGAAAAAATACAGAATCTGTTGGGCAGCTATGGTTGGGTCTTCTTCGTTTCTACACGGAGGAATTTGATTTTAAAGAACATGTTATTAGCATCAGGAGAAAAAGTCTGCTTACAACTTTTAAGAAACAGTGGACTTCAAAATACATTGTGATTGAAGGTACATATATACTCATATCACCTAAATATGTGTTAATTTAGGTTATGCTTTTGTCATTACTTCTGCCTACTGGTGGTATTAAAATACTGTGAACGTTCATAAAATTAAATTCAGATCACAATGGGCTAGAGATAGGCTTTTAACTTTTTAGGATCTCACATGTCAAAAACATAAAACTTTGTCTTAAACCTTTCCATTATCACAATAAGTTCGTATGGTCTGCCAATTATTAATATTTTGTTTTTAATTTTTGAAACCTCATTATCTTTTGCTTTTAGTTTTTACGTTGCTTTCAGATGAGCCATAGGCTTAATCAGAAAGAGGACTTTTAAGCAGCTCTTCTAGAATTGAGAAATTGCAGTGATGGTGGTAGTAGTAGTGTTTGTAACTGTACAATAGCTAATGTTGTAGTATACTACACCTAGCAAACAACCAGAAATACTTGCAAACACACACACATAACGATCGCTAGAAGAAAGCATGACCAAACTTACTAGGAGGGTAACCTTCTCATAGCAATGATTAGTGTAGGGTTAAACTGAGGCAAGGGTCCTGTGCTCCAGGAAACTGTTAGTGAGTCTAACTCCCAAATGGCGTATCTCAGTTATTGTGCGCTAGAAGCTTAACAGACAACTGGAAGAGTGCCTCTTATTAAAACTTCTTCACTCGTTTCGTATATACTCTATGAACGCAAGCCTCCATTTTCCTAATGAGATGTTCTCCAAAAAAGGTTTTGGGTTTTTTTTCCTTTGCTTTCTCGAATATGCTATTAGGCATTTTTTGGAAATAACTAAATATCTACACATAATGTTTAAATTATGAATTATTATTTGCACATATTTAACTATTATATACAAAATAGTATTTTGATTTAGAAATAGTCCTTTACCTCCATTTATTTCATGAACCAATTTATTCAGGTATCACATACATCTTTGACATCAGCATTTTTTTCATCGTTCCTACCACTTTCTGGGTCCTCTAACACGTAATAATCCAGAACACATCATATATATATATATATATACCCCTGTCCAAGACGCTTGAGATGTAGCCATTTGAGATCATATAGGAGTCTTTATCTGAAGCTTTTATTGGAAATTAAGACCCAGGTAGCTATGGGCATGCCAGTGGGACAGGTGTGTGTGTTTTAATTTATCTTATAAGTGTGTTTTATGATCTCTGTAATGAATTATTTTCTAAAGGGATATTAAAAGCTTGTTGGTTAGCAGAAAGATTCAGTGCTAAAATGTTTTAAGTATATTTGTGACCTCTGTGTGCCTCCACAGCCAGCATCATTAGATAATATCAGGCTAATAAGTCTTCTCCAAACAGCATTTGGTTGTTCATGATGAAGCAATTCCTCATAATATGAAGGATCTATAAGGATTCAAAGATAAGGCAACACTCTCTTTTCTGATGGACACTTTTGGGGAAAAACTTGGCATATATTTAGGAGTATATACTACTTAGCTGTATTACAGATTTGAATTTCGTTAAAAAGGCAGTCATTTAATACTTTTATTAAAGATAAAGTATGTAACACTTTCTTTGCATTATATAGGCCTCACTTAATGTATGCATAGTGGCATTTCCTATTTGATTATCTTTTTTGTTCTCATTAATTTTCTTAGATCCTTTTGATTTGAATCATAATCTTGGAGCTGGATTATCAAGGAAAAGTAAGTTTCTTTGTTTGTAAATATTAATGTGATCTCTTTTCCTTTTAATCCATCTAATTGAGCACTTACTCTTTTCTTCTTAGTGACAAATTTTATAATGAAAGCATTTATTAATGGTAGAAGAGTATTCGGTATTCCAGTCAAAGGATTTCCAAAGGACTGCCCCTCAAAAATGGTAAGTGTTTGTTGTAAATACCAAAAACCAATTCTAAAAGCTTTTATTAAGCACCTAATTTGTACACTTACTTCAGTAATAACTTAAATACTCCGAAAGTCTGGTGCGTCTAGCTGAGATAATTACAGTACAAAGTGATTTCTAAAAACCTTTTTTTAAACATCCCTGTTTTGGGGCTATTTATCAGGAGAACAGGGAGAAATAGCCAGAAATGGAGTTTGGGTGGGAAAATTAATAATTTTGTTGCTGCTTTTCCTTGGTAACACATATAGGTAGCATTTCTGTTCCACCAGCATCAACTCCATGCCAGCCTCTGCCAAGCGCAGTTTGTGCATATCTAAGGACATCCTCCATGCCCCTTATATGAAGTCCAGATTTTTCAGTCTGCTTGCAAAGAATAATAAATCCCTTAATGGGACTAGGAGAGAGACAGTACCGCCTGTGCTGGAGAACTGTCCGTTCTCATAAAACCCAATATTCAGGTTTTTATGGAACAACACTCTTGAGAAACAAAACAAATTGCATTTTAAAAGTTCATTTCAGTGAGAGAAAAGGGGCTTAGGAACTAGAGGGTTTTATGTTTTTCTCCTGTATTAGTTTTCTTAATAAACACTTTCTGAATGAACCTTAAGCATATGGGTGTAAAGGCACAGTCAGCATTTGACTACCTCTGTCCATCTGGTTTTTGCTAGATATTGCTGTGGCAATCTTCTGCACCAGTGCTTCTGAAACTTGTTCAAGCAGATCCCCTGGGGATCTTGTTAAAGTGCAGTTTCTGATTCAGGAGGTCTGGGGTGGAGCCCAAGACTCTACATTTCCTGTGAGCTCCCCGGTTGATGCCACCGATGCTGCTGGTTCCCACCTTAATTTCCGTGGCAAAGAGGCTGGAGTCCAGACCATTGTCTTTCCTTTCTCCTGATATGTTTCCACTCAGAAGCCACAACAAAGCAAAGCAACAACACATAGCTTCTTTCTCTTTCTCTGTAATGTGTGATGCAAATCACCTTCCTCAATTCGTTACATTTTAGCCTTAGCCTTTTCATTTTATGAGAAAACATAAAATGCTCCTCTCAAGTCCAGGGGAAGCTGACTCACAGGGATGTGTAATGCTCTTACTTAGAAGTGTACTTGAAAAAAAAGCTACCTTTACAGTATAAAGTTAAACAGTGTTCTGCATGATGAAAAGAAATAAACAGAAGTGAATTTGGATAAAGCGACCCTGAATGAGACTGCTTGATTGTTTTAGATTTGGAATTAAACAGTGTACATAATAATTATTAAACATAATGATATGTCAGTGTTGAGATATAAGATCCCTGATAGACATCTGGTTAGCTTTTGTGTTTTGTTGTCACATTAGTAGTTCAGATTTGTATATATTTCTGTTCTGCTAGGAGTACTTTTTTGATCCAGATGTGCTAACTGAAGGAGAGCTGGCCCCAAATGATAGATGTTGCCGAATTTGTGGGAAAATTGGACACTTCATGAAGGATTGTCCTATGAGGAGAAAGTAAGTAAATGTTCAAAAGGGATGGTTTTGTTTTTGTTTTCCTATTTTACCAGTTTTTAAATGAGGTTCTATTGTAACAGAAAATAAACTTGCATGAAATCCAGTTCTCAGATAAATTTAATTTTTTACCATGAGAATTAAGTGATTTAAAACATGGCTTTAAGTGCAGTTGACTAGGAATGACTCAGGTGTACAGGTGACAGTCTTCTGGGCCTGGTCCCCTTTCCTGATTTTGGTCATGGCCCTAATCTTTACTCAGTCATTTGGTCAGCAACCTCTCCACCCAGGTTGGAGGAAGAAAAGAGGCAACAAAATCCTTCCCTTTTCCAGCATTGAGAAGTTCAGAATCATTTCAGTCAACGACAAGTACAATGGATTCCTTCAGGATGTAAATTATACTTCTAGTGTACAATAACTGGAGTCTGTCATGTTGGAATTTAGACTCACTGACCGTTTACTGGACCATGGGACCCTTCACTTGGATGCAGTTTAACCCGTAATAATTGCTATGGTGACCTACTCAGCTTCGTCACCATGCTTGCTTCTGGTGATGTTTGCAGGGGGGGGGGGTAGGGGGGGGGGGGGGGGGGGGGTGTGTCATGGGTTGCTTGTGGGGCATATTGTTGTTTTGGGGGGAGTATTTTTAACTGGATGATGATATTCTCATTTAAAAACATGCTGCTTAAAAATAAGTCACCATCTGGAATTTGAGGCTTTTATTTAGTACTTTTTTCGGTTTTTATTCAGACAATAGTCACTGGTCATGTTGGGCAAGGAAGAAATGATTTTAACATTTTAAGAACATAAATCTCCTTATAACCATTATTGTCTTGTGAAATTAAAGTTTCGCATCTCAAATTTCCAGTGCCTAGTAAAGAATGCTAATGGACCAGAAAGGTTCAAGAAATCCCCCAAGGAGATTTGAGTTTCATCACCTCAGTATCAAAGTAGATATTGAACCAAGGAGTTCCACTAATTGCAAAAACTGGCTTTACAGCACTAGAGTAATTTTGAAAATGAAAAAGAAAAACTACACCCTTAAGCCCTGAGGTTGCTACTTAATAGAGAAGGTGGACCTAAATTGGTTAAATGTGTGTTTTTCCCTGATACTTTCTATTTCTAGTCATCTCCTAAACCTGGAATGGTCTTAATATTTTGTTAGGTTTCTGTTTCACTTTTTCCTACTAGTATTGTATCTTCTTCTACAGAGTGAGGCGACGGCGAGATCAGGATGATACCCCGAACCAAAGATACCCTGAGAACAAAGAGAAAAGAAGCAAAGAGGACAAGGAAATTCAGAACAAGTACACAGAGAGGGAGGCATCAACAAAGGAAGATAAACCCGCACAGTGCACCCCTCAGAAAGCCAAGCCAGTGACGGCAGCCGGCGACCTGGGGAGAGAGAGACTTCTCAGGCCACCGGTGGAGAAATGGAAGAGGCAGGACGACAAAGACTTAAGAGAAAAGCGCTGTTTTATTTGTGGAAGAGAAGGGCACATTAAAAAGGAATGCCCACAGTTTAAAGGCTCTGCAGGTATGTTCACCAGTCACACCGTGATGTTTACACTCACATCTCAAGGGAAATCTCTTTTTTAGAGTTCTTCACTATTTTAATTTGTTTCTTTAACAAATCCATTTACTCAAAAAGTTACTGTTTTTAAGAAAGCAAAATCTCCCCTCCCCCTCACCTTTAATTCTGACCCTCTGTGCATCTTAAACACTTATTCCTAGTTTTGTGTAGAGGCTTCTGAAAACCATTTGGCTGACTTTTCTACTAAGAGTATCAATGAAGTGAAAACCTGGTCATCCCCAGTCCCTAGAAAGTGCAGCCTTGGCGAGCAGAAAGCAGACTACACCATGAGCTCCGCTCCTCAGTGTGCCCTTTGGAAGTGGAAGCACTGCCCGCCCGGGGGGAACGGGCGGAGCATCTCAGGATGCTGCCCTGTGTGTGCAGGGAGCCGCATGTGTGTTTGTGTAAATGCATGACATGCACTTACCTGAAAGGGACTAGAGCAAATGTGTAGACAGGTCACGGGGGTTCTGACTGCAGAGGAGGCTTGCAGAGGGTTGTAGCTTTGGATTTCATCATTTTAGTACTTTCTGCAGTGAACATGATTATTCTTATGATGAGAAAAAATATACTGTCAGTCCATAGTTGAAAATCATCCATAAGTCCTGCCCCTCTAAGTTGTTGGGTCTGAATTGGCCCTTTATCTGAAATGGGCGAAGGGTCCATTGTGGGTACCTTTCTAACCGACAGTTACAAGTGAGGGTACCTTGTGCGTGTGTAATAAGTTACCATTTACAAACTGATTTATACACTCTCACTTTGTTTCTCAGAACAAACCTGTGAAAGTGGGTGAAATTTGACTAGTATAGAGGAGAAACCCTCGGAAGTCATTTTTTTTTATTGAAGCAGTAACTCTGTTCCTGTCTTCAGTTGTATATGTTTGTGGACAGCATAAAAAAGTCAGCACTGCTGCCAGTTTCCTTAAAATTCTTACACTGTGCTCACTGCTCCTGGAACTCTAATACCGCTCTTCCATTTGATTCTATCAGCAGAAGAGTGTCTCTTTTTTTAGGACAAAATTTTTACATCACCTATCCTTATTTTTTTTAAAAAGGAGCCTTATATGGAAAGAAGTATGTTTTTAAATTATTTATTTATGATTTTAAAATAGGACTTAAATGTTTATGGAGGATATAGCTTGCTCTGCTTCTAAGGAGCTCAGACAAATTCACTTTCAAGCATTTTTGCCCTGACATGGGACATATACCAGAATAAACTATTTTCTTTTATGATTATAATAGATAAATGTATTTAAAAGAAAATAGCAACAGTTACCATTCACTGAGCGCCTACTCCGGATCAGGCACTATTTTAAGTCCTTAACATGGGTAATCTCATCTAATTTTCATCACAGCCCCAATTATGTGGTGGTATTCATGTCCCCAGTTTACAGATGAGGAAACTGTAAACAGTATAGATAAGATGTAATAAAGTTTTACCAAAATTATTTTTGTAGGCTACCCTCAGAAGAACTCAAGGTCTGTGTTTACTCATAGCATGAAGTACATTATCACTGTGTTCCTCTCTGGTACCGCCAAGTGGGGAAGGAATGCCCCTGCCCTCCCGCAGCTTTCATGGATTTCTTCCTTCCAGCTAGTAGCTAAGTTGTCTACTAGTGACGCCGCTCAAAATACAGCAGTGATTCTGGCAGGCGGGGGGCAGCAATCCAAGAGAGAGGGGGTATCTTGGGGTGGGGGCGGGGTGTTATCAAACCTACAGGAGAGCGCTAGAGTCTTGGTTTCTTCAGAATGCAGTAGTTCCACATTGTCAAGTAGTTATCATATTAGAAAAGTAAAGTAAGACGGGAGGAGTGGGGCTGGAGTAGGGTGGACTTCCTCCAGCAGCAATTCAAAATAATCAGCTGCTTCTTCCTGTCTGAAAATTGTGCTGCTCCCTCATTTCTTCAAATGTGTTATTTTTTTGTCCACATGATACATACTGAGTGGAGCTTCTGTAACATCAGCAGAAAGTCTTTCTGTGGAAGTGGGAAAACGGCCAGTGCTTTCAGTTTAAATTAGGAACAAAAAGTGCTGATTTCTTTCTCAGGTTTGTCTAAATCAGATTGTGTGTTTGGATCCCCTTCGTCAGCTAGCCCTTTGAGACCAGCTGGCACGTTTGTCCAGGTAAACCCAGCTCAGAGCTGAGCAGGAAGCCCTCCGCCACGTGTCTGTCAGCACACACTTCCTGAGTGCTGCAGCCCTCTGCCCAGCCCAGCCCTGCCTCCTTCCTACTGGCTAACGCTCCTGGCTCTCTCACTCCTCCCGGCACTGTGTGCGTGAGGCCTGCTCTCCTCTGGTGGCAGGGCCTGCTCTCAAGATTCCTGCCTCTGTGTCCTGCTTTTCAATTAACTTGCAAAGTTCTGCCACCTACATGCCTAATTTCGGCTCTCCTTGGATATGGTTATAGTTTTAAGGCTGTTTTGGTGCTATTCCTTTCAATTTTGTAAACTAGTCTATTTCATTTTTTAGGCAGTGCTTTTACATGAAGACAAAAAGAAACAAAAAACAACTGTATTTTTGAGTCCCCAGTCAGGTATGTGGGTTTAAAAAAAACAAATGTGTGTTGTTTTATTTACTGCATAGTTGTTTACCACATGCCCTTTGAGACGCTTCCTTTGAATAACTGGTTTTAACAGGGATCCGACATCAGAATCACTCGGGGAACCCTTGAAAATACAGCTGCCCTGCCCCGCCTTCCCTTCCTAACTGAGATCCTTCAGTGGTTAGACTTGGGCCTCTGTATTTTTAAGTGTTCCAGGTGATTCTTATACCATCCCTAGGAACCGCAGCCTTTAATTATCAGTTCTTCTTCCACACATTCTGTTTCTGATGTGAAATCACCACCATCTTGTCAGCAGTGTGTTCTCCTTGTGGAGACTATTTGCGGGGCACCAAAGCAAAGAAGGTGCTCTTGGCCTGAGCTCCATTCTCTCAGCTACGTCATTTATTTGTCCCTTAACAAGTTTTATTAAACCCCCCCACTACATACAGGCTATGGGCCTAAACACTGAAGACACAGCCATGAACAACAAAGCCCCTACCTCATTTACTCTCTCTTTTTGTCAGAAGAGATACCTAAATATTTCATGTGGCGACAGGTGCTGAGAAATGCAAAAGCAGGAAAAGGGAGAGAGAATGTGGATGGAGAGGCAGCCTCTCTGACAAAGGAACGTTTAAGCAAATAATCAGATGAAAGGAAGGGACAAGTCAAGGGGAAATTGGAGTTAGACCATTATAGCAGAACTAAAAGCAATTTTTGTCCTCCAGCATCCCTGCGTGGAGTGGGTAGAGTGACGGGAGTGGGGTGGAAGAGGGTAGGTCAGGTAGGTGGGGCTGGATCAGAAAGCACCTTGAGCACTGGTAGGCAGGGATTTCCCCTGAGTGAGGTGAGCAGCTGTTGGAGGGTTTTGAGCTAGGGTGTGGTGTTTGAATTATGGCTGCTTTGAGGAGGTGAGAGAGGAGACTCAAACCAATGAGGAGCCTCCGGCAGCAGTTCAGGGAGAGATGGTGACGGCTTAGACTTGGGTGGCAGCAGTGGAGGAAGTGAGGCCTGCCCCTGTTCTGGATATTTTGAAGGTAGTTGCAACATGATTTATTGATGGATTGGATGATAAAGTATGACAGAAAATGAATCGGAGATGACACTACGATTTTTGGCTAGAAGAACGGAGGTCAAATTTCCTGTGCTTGGAAAGACTCAGGAAGAGCAGACTGCAGGGAGAAATGAGGTTGAGTTTTAGACATGCATTTAAGAGACCTCTTAGATACCCAAATAGAGATGCCGAGTAGCCAAATGGATATATGAGCCTGGCATTGAGAGCAGAGGTCCAGGCTAGAGATGTAAATTTGAGTCTTATCAGTGTACAGATAGTATATAAAGGCCTGGTCTGAGTGGGATCACCTAGGCAGTAAATCCAGATAGAAAAGGGAAAAGCATTTAGAGACTCGGGGAAAATAAATAAAGGAGACAGGAAAAAGTGGTCAGTGAGGGAGCAGAGCCAGCAAGAGAGCTGGGTCCTGGAGTCCAAAAGGGAAAGTGCCTCAAAGAGAAGAGATTGACCATTTGTGCGAACTCCTGCTCATAGGTCTGGTGCGGTCGTAGACTGAGAATTAAGCATTGGATTTGGCAACACAGAAATCACTGGTAACTGCAAAAAGCCATTTATTTGGAGTGGAGCGGAGAAAACCTCATTGCAGGGAGTTCCGATGAGGAACGCTGGAAGAGGAATTGTAGGCAACCTCACCTCAGCTGTGGGTGCCCAGCACCAGGGCCCCCATCCCTACCAGGTCCCCAGGCCTGTGGACCGATGCTCAAAGGGAGGGGAAACCAGGAGGCTCTGAAGGCCTTTTTCTGGTGTTTCTGGAGTGCTGTTGAGTCCTGAAAGGGAAGGGAGAATATTGAGGAGGGAAAGAAAAAACAAAGTAATTTGAACATACTGAGTAACTTTTTCAGCTTTTTTTTATTAAGAACGGAATGAAACTATAAACTTGATGCAAACATTCTGAGTTGTGGCCTGCAGGCACCATTAGTAACTTTGCTTAATCTCTCTCTCTCCCTCCCCCTCCCCTCCCCTCCCCTCCCCTCCCGTCTCTCTCTCATCTTATTCAGTAAAGTAGGGTTGAAGGAGGGCAAATAGAGCATGTGTAGTCTTTTTAACTTGAATGTATAGTTTATGAGAAAAGTTTTTTAAATTTTACAACTTCACTGATACAACCTGACATTTTTGTATGTAATGTAAAACAGCCCACATGTTTTATGCTCAGCTTTTACATATTGTGTCTTACTGCTGATGTGCAAACCCTGTTTGCTTTTAGATGGGAGAGATCCCTGTGTTAGTTACAGAGTGTGAAGAGTCTAGGCTCTCTCTGCCATTAGGTGTCAGTTATTGAGAAATAGCGCTCCCAGATCCTCAGCAGCCTCCTACACCCTGCGGTAGAGGGAGCACTTCCCTGCTTTCACCAGCCTGGTCTGAGATCAGCTAGGGCTCTGAGACCTCAGCTTGGGAGAGCCAAGAAAGCTCCAGGCGAGGATTGTTTGGTTGTCTCCTTTGATTGTTGTTAACAAGAGAAAAATAAATGGAATTGTTAAGTTACTCAAGTACTTCTGTTTCTGTCCATACCAAGATGAATTATCTCAAGTATCTAAAATAATCTAAACAGAACTAGGCATTGATTTTTATGATCTGTGAATTTTATAGATGGTTTTTATTTTGGGTTTTTTTTTAGTGATTGGGGAAAACATTTGAAGTGACATGAAATATCTTTACAATTAAAATTTAAAGGGCATGGGGGTTGAGGTTGGTATGCAGAGTGAGGTTGGATGATTCAAAGAGAAACAGCAATCTTCAAATTGCCACCTTACCCAAAAGGAGAATGGTGTCCATGAGAGGTAAAGACGCAGGAGGCTCAGTGAGAAAATGAGGGGCAGCTGTGTCCAGGGAGGGTTTGTAATTGTTCTCAGTAGAAGGTATGGACTTAACAACAAGGAAAGTTCCATTGGGCAAACCCCCAAAGTCAAATAGAAATGAAATGAGAATGGATCCAACTGTGAGATGATTTGATTGACAGTCAGAGCAGCCATGAAAGTTGGATGAGGAGATTGACAAGCTGCCTCTGGAAGCAGCTTCAGCAGATGAAAGTGCATGAGAAGCAGACTCCTTTGCTGTTTCTGGGATAGTTTCCCACAGATCCTCTGAGAGTTCGAGGGTCACTTAGTTACCATATGTAAACAAGCCAAGAGTGTTGCTCTTACAAGCTTCAGTCTTGAACAGATGTTTCCAGAACATTTTACATAGGAAAGATACTGATCCTTGCTTAGTCAAGATGTTCGTTTTCCCAAGGATAAAGTGTTTAAGAATATCAGCTCTGCAGTCAGATTACATGGCATGATTTCTAGCTTTGTGATCCTGACAAACCTACTTAGCCTCCACTTGCCTCAGTTTCCTCATCTGTTACAAGGGGACAATAATCATCATCATCATCATCCCTGACTTGTAGGGATGTTGAGAAATCGTGTCAAAGCACTGAGAACAGTGCCTGCCTGTGGTGAGAGCGGAGCAGAGGAGTGTGGGGGTGACGACACTGATGCTGCTGGACGGCATCATTAGTGTTGCTCCTGCGAGAAGGTCACACCTCTTTGAAAGGAAAATTTGTTATAACTTCATAATTTTTTTTAAGTGGGATGGAAATACAGATGCTAGATATATACCTAGAAATGGCATTACCAATTGACAGTAAGTTAGGATTTCTGTAATTATCTTCTGAGTAAAAGGCTTCCAGATTTTTTAAATCTTTGAAGCAACTGTAAAACTTAAGTTTACTACAGAAAAAATTATTACCATAAATATGTCTACTTTATACCAGAAACAAAACATTTATAGGTGGTTAATATCTAGCTTTCCAATAAATTATTCAAATTAGTACAGGACAGCTGTTAAGACTGTCAAATTTCTCCGTGATAAATTTATCAAAATTATTTTCTGTTATAAATGTGAAATATTTCTCAACTGTACATAGTATTGTCTCCCCAGAGCTCTTCCTTTCCATAGTGTTGCACAGATAGTTTCACAAGTAGTTTTCTAGCAAGAACCTGGTGGTGTGGACTGCCCCTGCTCTCACACATCAGCTGTATTGACCTTAGGCAAGACGTTAGCTTCTCAGAGCTCCAGATGTCTCATCTATAATTGGTGTAGTAACATCTGTCTCCCAGGGTGCTGTGATGATTAAAGGACGCAGTCTTTAGTAAGCACTCGCCAAGTTCTCTTTCCAATCCTGATGCCTGCCTGCATTCCTTTCCACTAGGCCGCAAGTAGTTCTTTCTTTTTTTCTTTTTCTTTTCTTCTTCTTTTTTTTTTTTTTGGTGAGGAAGATTGGTCCTGAGTTAACTTCTGTTGCCAATCTTCCTCTTTTTGCTTGAGGAAGATTGTCACTAAGCTAACATCTGTGCCAGTCTTCCTCTATTTTATATGTGGGATGCCACCACAGCATGGCTTTACCAGTTGTGTGTAGGTCTGTGCCTGGGATCTGAACCCACAAACCCTAGGCTGCCAAAGCAGAGCACACAAACTTAACCACTACGCCACCAGGCTGGCCCCCCACAAGTAGTTCTTAACTCCCAAACGAGATAGGAGTAGATAGAAAATTCCATGAATTGCCTTGTTCTTCATTGTTACCTTTCTCCCCATATGTGTACAGCTAACACAATGCCTTAGATGTTCTGTAAGTTTTGTTGATTGGAGGTGTACTCATTTTGAAGGAATAAAGAAGACTTAGTGGGAGAATGGTCAAGAACATCAGCTTTAAAGTCAGACATACTTGAGTTTGAAAACCAGCCCAAGCATTTACTAGCTGTCATCTCTGTCAAAGTATCTAACCTCTCTGTGCCTCAGTTTCCTTATCAGTATTGGGGCTGACACCTCACAGAGCAATTGTAGGAGTTAACTTCATATACATAAAGCATCTGGCACATACCACCTAGTGTGTTACCGCCACCCTTGTTACTGTAATTAGCAGAAAGTCTCCAACCTTGCTGTGATTTCTCTCTTCTAACTTATTTGACAAATATGTAATGGAAATTTTTAACAAAACAAGGGTATGTGGAGATTGCAAAATCATCATAAAGGCAGATTTTTATGCCTAAATTAATTACTGTGGTTTACATATAACAGTTTATTCAGTATGAGAATCTCAAGAAACTGTTTTTCTATTCCTTAATCCTCCCCTTTTTTGCAAAGAAAATTAACTTTTTAGAAGAAACTACCTCTATCTCTTCATTTATTCTGTTTTAATCCCATGGGTTGAAATCTCAAAAATTGGAGATGCTATAAGAGATTGGTGGATATCTTTTCTCCCGCATGATGCCGGAGACTTAAACCATTTTTTTTCCCTTGACCAGAATGTTAAAGCCTACTTATTATTAAAAAAAAAAAAAATCTGTGGCTTTCATGATAGTAAATTTAAAATAATAGAAGTACTTTTTTAAATAGTATGGGGAGATCTTATCAGTGAATATAGATCATTCTTTTTGATACTCTTCTTGATATTCCAGTATATGACTATACCATTATTTATTTAATCATTCTTTATTAATGGACAAGCTGTTTTCAAATATTTGGTAAATCAACGTCTTCAAAACATTTTTGCTTGCATACTCACCCCCAAAATGTGGAAAGCCCAATTATCTCCTCGTATATTTTAAAGTTGACATCTAAATGTTTCATCGTAGTTACATTACAAAGCATGTAATTTCTGGGCATTTTTTGGTAAATATTGGCATTTTTAAAATAAAACTTTTAAATCAGCTTTAAATGTTTCAAATGAAATGTAAATATTGCAGAAATTTTACGTCATTTCCCTTTTTCCTTGAATTCCTTTGTTTTACTTCTAAGAATTTTATCTTCAGATAATATATTTTTATCATATATACTTCATGCATTTTATTGATCATCCTATCATACTTATCTGCAACAAAAATATTTATATAAATTGGATTTTTACACTTATTAAGTCTCAAATGTAAACATTTCTTCTAAATTTTTACAATTACTAGAATAATATAATTGATCAAAATAAATTTACAAATTTTGGTTAAAAATTACTTTTTATATTTGCTCACTGAAAGTGTCCCTCATTTAATGAGATGGATGGGATTTTTCCCCATGCATTCGTGTATCTTTGGATCAGTACTACCTATTGCGGGAATGAAACAGTGTTCTTTATCATTTCTATTCCTAATCCTTTTGTTTTTATAGTTGGTAAACATTGAGAAACCTCAGAAGTCTTTATGATAGTAAATTAAAAATAATAGAAATGCTTTTTAAGAGTTTGGGAACAAAGATATATTACAACAGTGCCACTCAGTTGTTTTCACTGAATATTTTCATTGAATAACCAAAATCATAAAGTAATGTATCATCAGAAATTATTTGTGATGATCATCAGCTATCACTGTAATTTTACAAAAACTGAACACTTGGATTTTTATTAGAAGCATTCACATTTATCGCAGATAACCAGCATTTTGTGTGCCTCCCTGCCTCCCCGGGCTGTTTCACTCCAGGGCAACATACCATACTAAGATTTGGGTGGTGAGGAGATAATGCTTCTCATTTATAAAGTAGGAGGAGAAAAATTGTGAAAGGGGAGTTGGAAAGGAGAACTGGTGTGATTCCCGAGAAGCAGCCCAAAGTCTTGGCCACAAAGGCGTTCTCAGAAAGAATTCAGATAGAAGTGGAGGCGCAGCAGTCGGCTCTCTTAAAGCACCTTGCCCACTTGTCCCGTTAAGTTGACTCAAGAATACATGTTTGAAAACCAACTGTTTGTTTAAAACACTATAGTGAATATTGCATATCTGCCTAGTTATTTCCTCGAGATAAATTCCCAGTTAGGAGACTGATGGGTTAAAAAGTATGCACATTTCACCAATGATACCAATAATGCCAAATGGTGATTGGCGACGATCCCAGAGTCATTCACAACCTGTTTCCTGTACCCTCACTTTACTGGGATAGTCTTTTTGCCAATCTGCTTGAATCTCTATTATTATCATTGAACACTAACATTTTTCACATTTTCATTTGTATTTCTTCATGTTATGTTTTTGTATTTTTTTAATTAGAGTGTTCATCTTTGTTTTTATTTTTCTTTCAGCCTCATTTATGATTTCTTTTGCCTTACAGACGTTTGTTTGCTTGTTTGTTTTAGTAGTTTGATCTGCTTCTGGGTAGTTTAGTAGTTTGATCAGCCAGCTTCTGGGTAGTTTCAAGTCATGCTTACACAATTTTATGAATTTCATGTTCTTGCCCCAGATTACATAAAAGTTCATTCGTATTTTATTTCTAGTAGTTTTGGGTTTTTACGTGTGAATTTTTGTATGAAACTTTTTATATGAAGTTTCTTCAAGTATGATGAGGTTTATTTTTATATATGGGAAATTACATGTTTAAGTGATACAGTAATAAGACTACTAGTACTGTACCTTTCTTAGGGAAAAAACCGACTTTTTAACATTTGCCAAAAAATATAAAAAGATATAAATAATAATATAATAACTACCCATCTACTAGAGAATTGGCATTATTTTTTTCACATTTTCTTTTCTTTTTTTTTTAATAAAAGATTAAGATGGTGGAAGTCCCCTTTGACTCCCATCCCCAGGCCCATTCTGTCATGTCCTCCTCAATCCCGGAGGCATCCATTATTATGAGTTCAGGTGCTCTTCCAGTTCTTTTTTAAGCTGTTACAAATGTGTCTTTTAATATATGTATCCTTGGTGAATTTTTAAATTTAACGCATCATACTGTATAATAAGAATGTTCTACAACCTGCTTTTTCAAATCTATTTAAGAAAATTATTTTGAAATTTATATATGTTGCTGTATATAGATTTAGTTTTTTCTTTATAGCATTCCATCACATGAATGCACAAAGTTTCTTAATCCTAGAACATGTTTGAGAGATTCTGTAGGGTTCATGTACCTAGAAGTCAACTTGTTAGGTCATAGCATATGTGCATTTTCAGTTTAGTTAAATATTGTCAAATTATCCTATTGGTTGAAATAATTGCCACTACTATCAGCAGTGTTTATTTTTGCAAATCTGATGAGGGAACAATACTTCAGTCGTGTTCAAATGCCTATATTCTTGACTCTGGTGATGCTAAGCACCCTTTTGTATGTTTACTGGCCACTTGGAGTTCCTCTTCTGTGAATAGCCTGTTCAGATCATTTGCACATTTTCCTGTTCCATTATCATTTCCTTATTAATTTGTGAGGGTTCTTCATTTATTCTGAATAGTGCTCCTTTATTATTATATACATTCTAAATATCTTCCTCCAGTATATCTTTGTCTTTCACCTTATGTCTGTTGCCACTCCTGCCACTTATCTTTGCTACTCCAAAGTTTATATTTTGAGATAATCAAATGATTGGTTTTCCATGATTAGTTTTCATGGTCGTGTAATTCATGATTCTAGGGTCATCTTTAAGAAATTCTTCCCTAACCTGAGGTCATAAAGATATCCATCTATATTTTCTTCTGATAGCTTATCCTCAACACTTTGTGCAGTTCAGAATATCAAAGATATGTGCCTGTAGACCAACAGACGTTCTGTAGCATAAATACCACAGTACTGTGGTGCATGCTTTCTGTCTGACTGGTGTCGTTCGTTTTTCACGGTGTTGACTATCTAGATGCCCTGCTTTGAAAAGTTTGCTTTGGGGGCATAAGTTTTTATTTGTATACTTAAGATATTTGCTTTAGAAAACTTAGAAAGTATACTTAAACAAAATGAAAATAAAAGCCATTTATACTTGCTCCATTGTAGAACAATAACTGTTTAGGTTTTGGAAGTAAAATCTTCCCATCTTTTTATGTCGATGTAATAATAATAGTTGACATCTATTGAGTAGTTTCTATGTTCTGGTTGCTTTACATGTATTAATTGATTTAATCTTCACAATTGCTCCCAAGGGGTAGGTGTTATTGCCCTCATTTTACAGATAAGGAAAATGAAGCACCAAATATATGATTGGTGTAGTTTTTCATGTGTTTAATTTTTAGTTTTTGTGAAAATACTATTCATGTGGTTTTATGACCTACTTTTTTCATGTTATTAATTATCCTTCTATGCATACCTAGTATTCTCTTGTGTTCCTAATATACTTAGTCATATCGCAAAAGTTTTAGACATTTGTTTGCATACTTACGTTATTATAAGCTTTCTGTGAATATTCTTTTAGCAAAATTTCTACCCACCTCCCTTTCCTTCTGCTCGTCTTTCAATTTGGTGATCAAAAATTGGTATCTTGTTTTAATTTACATTTCTTTGATTACCAATACTCATATTTTTTCTCTCCCATATATTGCTTTTTCTTTCCCCAGTCATCTATTGGTGTTCATCTTTTCTCTACTAAGCATAGCAAGCCTTTTTCATAAGTAAAGCATATGGTGGTGTGCTGAGGAAACTCTTCCCTACCCCAAGATTATATAAATATTCACTCCTTCTTATACTTTGACCCTCTTATATTTAATACTGTAATTCATTTGGAATTGGGTAGGGAGGAAGGGTATGACGTGAGGAAGGAAACTAACTCCTCCCTCCCTCCCCAAAATTAATTTATTTGACACAATACTAGTTATTAAAAAATTCATACTTTCCCCCATTGGTTTGAAATGCAACTTTTATTATATACTACTCTCTTATAGATAATCACTTAAGAATTTCTCAGTTTTCTTATTTCATTGATCTATTTCTTTAGACTCCAGAACAAAATTTATTAACTGTTCTGTGGTGTGGTTTTAATTAGTAATCTTCATTTCTATCCTTTACCTGTAAGTATAATAAATTTCCTTTTATATCAGTAAGTTATTGCTAGAATGTCACCATTCATGGCTTCATATCTGCAGAGCAATGATACAAGGTATTTATTTCTGACTAAAGAGTTCTTTGCAATTTGGTCTGTGTGTTTGCAAATGAAGACACTGATTTATGCAAAGCAGAGCCTTTGAAAGCTTCACCTGACCCTTCTGCACCAACTCGGATAGTGAACATGCACATGTATTAAAATGATGTCACTCTAGCAGCTTGTCTTCATTAGGAAGAATTTTGACGAGGCTTGTGTTTAATAGGTCATGTTTCATATATACTTTTTTATATCTAGCCTAATTACTGATTCAAAACAAATGACCAATGCCAGTGTGAAAAGTTTCTGTAAATAATTAACAATAAGAAGTAATTTTATGGCTTTTGTGGTAAAGTGAGGCTTGTTTTTATTTATGTTGGGTTTTGTTTTTTCCCCTCCTCTAGGTAGCCTTTCCAGTAAATATATGACTCAGGGAAAAGCCTCAGCGAAGAGGACCCAGCAGGAATCATGAGGGAAGGAAATGCAGCACTCTCAGTGGCCACTCGGGCGTGCCTGTTCACTTTGAAAATTAGGTTCATTTCACAGGACACAGCAGCGTAGATCAGGCTTCAACTTAATATTTAAGGGAAATGTCAGATTTTTTTAACTTAATGAAATTGTTAATGAGGAAAAAAAATTTTAATATAATCTTACCTACCACAAATCCCCATAGATTCAAGGATTTTAATGGAAAGCCATGACGTATGTATTTAAGCCAGGTTTAAAAAAAAAAGTTAACTATGGGCCAGTGTTTACTGAATACAATTTCATGGTTTTTAATTCTTTCAAAGCACACTGAGAATGGTGTGCTGATAAACCCCAAGTGAATTAACCCTTTTTTCCCCTATAAATCCCTTTTGTTTTGAAGAGGGGAAATTATATTTATTGTTGTTTACTGAATCCTTGTGTGAAAGCGTATCAAATATGTGTGAACTGCTACTACTGTATTTACAATTTACAAACTTTATTTTATTGATATTTGTAGAAGTGATAACGAACATGAGTACCTATTTATGTGAGCCTTCCATGGATGAGCAGTGCCACTGAGGGGCTTGTGTTTTTCCCTCTCTAATTTTAAGTGAGTTGACATATAAGTACTATGCTCATAAAAATGAAGTAAGGAAAACAAGTAGTCCTGTTTGCTGCTAAAAACATTTTCAAAGGAAAAATGACAAAATAAAAGTGCTTTTTACTTTTTATGATATTCAATTAGGGTGGAGAACTTTTAAACATCCCTGAAGATTAAAGAGGCTATCTCTGCCAATCACGAGTTTGGTTGGCGTCATTTTGAGTCTGACTGGAGCCCTCATGGAATTGTTTCTCTGACGTCACAAGCCCTTCAGAAGTAGTACATGGTCAGAACTATGCCTTGGTTTATTTATCATTTTGAAATAAAATCAAAATTTCAATCTGTAATTTTATCCACATTACTTTCTAGTGAGAGTCCTAAATTTCCTGAGGAAGCTAGAGCAAGGAGTAAGGGCAGCACAGATCTGTTCCTCTTTTCTCCTGCTCCCTCTGCTTGTGCTCACACGGCCATCGGTGATCACTGACACCACTGTGTACCACGCACGGGGAATGTGGGGGTCAGAGGCACAGACTAAGGGGGATGAAGACCTAAAGAGGGATGCGGAGGGAGCTTGCTGGGCAAGGCTTCCCAGACAGGAGCGGGCTCAGAAAATACACACCTATGTGCCCTTCTTTTCAACAAATTACTTGAAGACATATTCCAGGCAAAGAAGAATCATATCAAAATTAACTCGAGAATTGGGAAGCTGTGGTAGATTTAGTGATCATTCCTTAATCAGTTTGAACACAAACTCACGAATTAACAAGTGAATTACGCACCCTGGGCTGAAACTGCTCTACAAGACTTTCCTCAGCTGCTCCTTTTCTGATTTCTTCTCTTGCCTTCGTGCATGAAAGTCAACTTGACTGGGCATACAGTTCTTGTCACACTTTCTTCGGAAAGCCTATTGATGCTTTTGTCTTCTGGCATGATAGCAGAAGTCTGAGGCCAGCCTAATTTTTGTTCCCTTGTAGGTTTTATTTTTCTGCTTGGATGCTTCTGTGTGTGTTTATCCCCGTCATTTTTGTGTCAGCGACTGTTGTCAATACATCTCCCAACCCAATTTTTTTTTTCAATTTGAGAAAATATCTCTGTTCTTAATTTTTTTTCAAAAATGTTTCTGTCTTTTTTCAATATTCCTCTGTCATCTCTCTCCTTGGAAAACTTCTCAAGTTTAATCTCCATACACATGACTGGCTTGAATTTTAGTGTCATTCTGCTGTTTGCTGTTTCTAACATGAATTTTGTCATTTCACTTCTAATTTTCTTAAACTTACCTCACTCACCTTCCTTTCCTCTCATTCTTTTAGTTTATTCTTATTTTCTTCCTTTTCATAGAAACCATGTTTTCTTATATCTTTTTAAGGATTTTAAAGTTTCCTACATTTTATTCTGATTGCTATAGTAGATTCTGCCCAGTGTATTGGGCTTTTTGTTTGATTTTTGACCCCTCACACTGGACCAGTGGGATGATGACCGGTATATAACAACAGACCTGGAGAATGCCTTGCCCTTGGTTCTTTACTTCCTGTACTTGGATGGTGGTCACAGCCCCTTCTCAGTGCCCCAGCTAGGGGGCAGGTGCATCTGCTCCATGCCACGTCCAGTTCTGAGGGCACAGCTGTCTTTCAAATGCGGCTCACCTCTCTCTCAACAAGCTCCACAAATGCCCCACTACCAGGATTCTCCTTTCCTCTTTGAGGAACAAATATGATTTACCTCAATTCTATGAAACCCATTTTTTATAGCCCCAATGTACACTTTTTAGTGTCTTGCTCAGCATGTACAGTATCAGCAATGTGCACATTTAGAGATGTTAGAATGTTCTGAGATAAGTTCAGTTTTTCATCTTGAAAGGTGTTTCACAAATGGTTCTGTTAAAAAAATATTTCCCTAGTGGAAAAAATCCTGAGTAGATAGATCAGTAGGGTTCATAGTGTTAGAGGCAAAAAATGTTAACAAGAAAACACAGAAGTTAACAAATCCCCATGAAAGTCAAGATGCACTTGGTACTTTTTTCTTTGAAAGCAGGTTTGTTTGGACAGCGGCAGTCAAGAATTGAGCACACTTCTCACTAAGTGGAGTTCTAGGCTTCCTTAGGGTCTGGCTCTGCCAGCTTTCCAGCTGAGAGTGTGACAGTCCCCCCAACCTCTTGGCCGTTGCTTCCTTGCCTATAAAATGGAAATCATACCTGCCTTCCCACAGAATAGTGAGGATCAAGTGAGGTCTTCCTAGGAAAACACTTTTTTAAATGTCTAAAACGCTGAAACTAAATCCTAAAATGCAGTGTTGAACATTTCCCTATAGTAATATGTTTTTAAGCTATTAGTAGAAATCTAAAAATGGTTAGAGCTTGCAATCTCCTTCAACAGTTTCCACACCCACCTCATTTCGACACCACAGGACAGCTGCTTCTCTGAGATAGTCATGAAAACTCTTCTAACACGAGTTTATCTCTTGGAGCTGTGCCAGCTTCAAATAACATTAGGTGTGCCTGATGCCCTGACAGGTGGATTATGTGACTTCGCACTTACATGCGAAACAGTTCACCAATTAAAAACTAGTGTCTATTAAATAGAGGAAAGAAGCCTGTATAAATATACACCAGATCCTGACTCAGAAAATTTAAGACTAGATTTTTAAAATATTGTCTAATGCACTAGACTAAAAGGCTTGAGTTCAAGGATCCTTTGTAAAATCGCCGTGCTAACACTCCTGCCCTCCGCAGCTCAAAGTTGTGAGGCTGCGATGAGATGATATGCTTGGGTTCCTCGGAAACCTGTAAAGTGCTCCACAACTGTATAACTATTTCAATACTTGATAAAAATGATACATGGCATCCTTTTTTACATTTCTATTAACAAACTTTATCTTCTGGAGCAGTTTCAGGTTGACAACAAACTTAAGTAGAAAATACAGAGAGCTCCCACATGCCCCCTCATATCCACACACACCAACCTCTCCCACTATCCACATAACGCACCAGAGTGGGACGTGTTACAAGTGATGAATCTACAGGGACACTTCATTATCCCCCAAAGCCCCTTGTTTACTTTAGGATTCATTCTTGGTGTGGTACATCCAGTGGGTTTGGACAAATGTATAGTGACATGTATCCACCGTTGTACAGCATCATACAGAACAGTTTCACAATATATGGCATCTTTAAATACCTGCTGACAATTAGCGTTTATTGAGTGCTGCCACGTACCATGCACTCTTCTAAGGGCTTTTCATTTAATCTTCACAAGATCTGTAGGAGGAAGGACATGAGAAGTAAAATGACTTATCCCAAATCACCCAGCTAGTCAGACATAGCCAAGACGCCTCCTAATCCTACAGTATCTGTGTGCAGTGGGGCTTAGGGAAAAAATAACGATTCTCTTATTGTCAATGCGATTGCATTAACTACTTAACGGAATTTTGAACTATCCAACCCTGTCGACTCTAGGGGATGAAAGATAAAGCGGCCACGAAAACCCGTTGCACTGATTAGTTCTTTCCCCGTCAAAACACTGAGCGAGGATCTACCCCGCTAGCGCCGCTCCACAGAACCAAGCCCCTCCCTCTTTCCCTTCACCCCTGGCACTTTTGAAAAGTGCCATCCTGTTCTCCCGACTGCTGACCCGGCCGCGCTTCCTTCCTCCCAGCATCTCCCACTCTTCCCCGGGCCTCCGTTTACCAGGCCTCCTGTGGACGCCCAGGTACAGTGCCTGGTGCTCAGGACTATTTGCTGAATAGGCAGAATTAAGAGACAGAGGCCACCGAGCAGCTACGACAGGGTCTGACAAACAGGTGTTCAATCAAGCGCATTGACTGGTACTAGTTATAAGTGTGAGTATTCAGAGCTGCCCAGTCACATCGTAGGGGAGGGATCCAAAGCCAGCATCTAAAGCGAAAACTGCATTAGCACCATCCTTCAACATCCCAAGTAGGACAGCACGCGGTTGGGGGAGGGGGGATCTTTATTTATTACACGATTCTCTGCGGTAGTTCTACGCTCTTGAAAACCATCTAGCTGGACCAAAAGGGAAGGCTGAAGCGTAGGTGGCTGGCTGCGCGCGGAACCGTCCTGCCTCGAGAGCATCAGCTCCCATGCTGGGGGGCCTCCTCACGTTCTTAAGCGGCGGCTCCTTGCCCAGGGGACAGTCATGCAGCGACGCGCCTCCGGAGTCCCCACGCCGTTGGCCGCTCCGCCTGCAGCAACCCACTCCCGAAGCCACGCCGAGGCTGTCCTCGCCGGGACGACCTTCCTCCGCGCCGCTGCGCCCGCGTCACGTGCCCGCGGCCCTGGCGCCGGCCCCGCCCCGCCCCGCCCGTCACTCATGCGGCCCGCCCAATGGCGGCGGAGGGGCCGCGCGGGGCGGGGCCTGGGGCCGTGCGCCGGGGCTTGTGGCGTCAATGCGCCCGCCGTGTCCATGGAGAGAGGCTGAGGCGGCCGAGCTCCGGCCCGAGGCACCTGGGCGCCGGGACGGCCAGGATGTCGGCTTCCTTAGTCCGAGCCACCGTCCGGGCCGTGAGCAAGAGGAAGCTGCAGCCCACTAGGGCTGCCCTCACCCTGGTGAGTGGCCGAGGCGCGCGGCTGCGTCCATGACGCTGGGTCACCTCCGCCCCGCGACGGGAGGTCACGGCGGCGGGGTGGCGCGGGCGGGCGGCGGGCCCCGGGCGCGCTTCCCTACCGCTGCTGGGAGATAAACAAGTCCGGGCGGGGCTGCTCCGCGGGCCGGCGCCCGGGACTACGCTTCCCAGTAGGCCGCGCGCCGCCAGGCGGGGGAGGGGCGAGCCGGGAGCGTCGTGTGCGCGCAGCCGGACACACACACACCACGCCCCCGACCAACCCCCCGGGCCGCCCGAGATCCTGGCGGGCCGCGGACCTCGAGGGCAGGTGGTCAGAGGCCAGGTGTGCGGGGTGCCGGCGCAGCTGGACAGGTCAACCGGGACGCCCCTGCCGGTGCCCGGGGGCTGGAGCCCTCCGAGGACCCCCGTGTGGGGCCGGAGCGGCGGGGACGGGGCGTCCTGAAGTCCGCCGGACCGCGGCGGCTCCGCCGATGGCGTCCTCAGGCCGCCGGAGGGGAGGGTCCCGCTCGCGGGCGCGAGCGTACGGGTGAGAGGCCAGGGCCCGGGGCCAGGCGTGCGTGCGTGCGGGTGAGAGGCCAGGCCCCGGGGCCAGGCGTGCGTGC